>NC_056479.1:17187246-17427633 GCF_008729295.1 Plectropomus leopardus | reverse complement strand
AAAAAGGCAAGGCTATAATAAGGCCAACAACGTCCAAATTTGACGTGTCCTAAGAAAAGCTGAAAAGCACTTAGAATAGTATGTAGAGACATTTTATAGTGTGCAGTAGTGAAAAAACATCTGCAAAAAGCCCCGAAACCAAAAAAGAGCATGCTGAAAAAATGACCAAAAAAGGCAAAACTATAGCACGGTGAAAAATGTCAAAATTTGACATGTCCAAAAATAACTGAAAACCACTTAGTATAGCATGTAGATACACATTATCGTCTACTGTGTTGAAAAAACATCCTGAAAGCTGTAAAACCGATAAAATAGAATGTTGAATAAATGACCAAAAAAGCCAGGCTATATCATGGCGAAAAATGTCAAAATTTGACATGTCCTAATAACCTGACACAACACCTGAAAGCCACTTAAAATAGCATGTAGAGGCATGTTATAGTGTACAGTGTTGAAAAAACACCTTGAAAAGGCCCCAAAACCCATAAAATAGCATGACAATATCTATAAATGGCCGAAAAAGAAAGGCTATCACATGGCGGAAAATTTCAAAATTTGACATGTCCTAAAAATGACTGAACACAACATAATATAGCTTGTAGAGATGCTTTATAGTATACAACGTGGAAATAAAGGCATAAATCTCCAAAATCATCATAATTAAGCTTGTTGTCATAAAATGGCTGAAAAAAAAAAATATTATAGCTTGAAGCGATGTCTCATAGTATACAAAGTGGAAATAAAGGCTCAACACATTGTCATTTAGTATGTTGGAAAAAATGACCAAGAACACCATAGTATAGTATGTTGAAAAATGTCAAATTTTGACTGGTCATAAAATGGGTGAAAACGACACATTATATACTAGTGTACAATATAGCTAAAAAAAAAAGGCCAAAAACATTGTAATTTAGCATGACAAAGAAAATGGCCAAAAACATAAAAAAAATTAGGATATTGTCCAAAAATTTACAAAAAAAAAAAAAAAAAATCATCATGTAGTATTTCATCCAAAATATTATTAAAAAAAAGTCATAGTATAGTATGGTGTCCTAAACAGGGCAAAATAAAGTGTATAGTATAGTTTGTGGTAAACAAAAGTCATAGAACAGTATGTCATCCAACTATGACATAGACGTCATAGTATATAAGTCGTCGAAAATATTACAAACAGTCATGGTATATATAGTAGGTCATCCAAAGTATCACACAAATCATACTATAGTTTGTTGTCCAAAATATGGTTCATAAAAGTCAAAGTATAGTATATCGTACAAATATAACAACCAGTGATACTATATTTTGTCGCCAAAATTTTCACAAAAAGTGATAGTAGAGTATGTTGTACAACATATCAAGAAAAAGTCATAGTAAAGTATATGGTCCAGAATATGACGAATTAGTCATAGTATAGTATATCGTTGAAAATATCACATAAAAGTCAAAATATCACAACAAATTCAAAGCATTGTATAACGACCAAATTATAATGGAAATAAAATCATAGGACAGTATGTTGTCCAAGATAAGATGAAAAAGTCATAGTATAGTATGTCATCCAAAATATGGTAAAAAAGTCATAGTATTTTATGCTGTCCAAAACATCAAGAAAAAATCATAGAAAATATGTGGTCACAAATATCCCCCCAAAAAAAACAACAAAAAAACGTACATAGTATAGTACAGTACGTTGTCCAAAGTATGGAAAACAAGTTATAGTATAGTCTTTTGTCCAAAGTATCTGGAAAAAGTCATAGTATAGTATGTCAACCAAAGTGTTACAAAAAAGTCATAGTATAGTACGTCGTCAAAATTATCACAAAAAGTAATGGTATGCTGTCGTGACATGTTGTCCAAAAGATCACCAAAAAGTCATAGCACAGTATGTCTTCCAAAATATGAAATGATGAAGTGATAATATAATATGTTATACAAAATATGATAAAAGAAAAAAAATCATAGCTTGTAGCTAGTATGTTGTTCCAAAATATCACATAAAGCGATAGTATAGTATGTCATCCAAAACATGGCAAAAAAAAGTCAAAGTATTCTGTGTTGTCAAAAATATTACGAAAAAGTTGTGATTTATGACAATAGTCATCTTCTAAAATTTGGTAAAAAAAAAAAAAAAGAAAAGAAAAAGAAAGTCATAGTATAGTATGTTGTCAAAAATATGTCATTGGCATGAAATATGAAAAAGTCATTGTATGTCATCTAAAATATCACAAAAATCATTGCATAGATTGTTGCATTATAATATCACAAAAATGTCAACTCATTCTATGTCTTTAACAAAAATGTTACAGTATAGTTTGTCATATTAAGTAAGACAAAAATCACAAAACTCATACAAAGCTGTCCAATATAGCATAGAAATTCATAGTAGTGTTCCGTCCAATATAGCATAAAAAATATAATGTAGTATGTCCTCCATAATAGAATAAAAATAGTTGTATAGGTTGTTAGTTTGTCATCAAAAATAGCATTAAAATCATCATGCTATACTATAGCATACAAAATTACATTAAAAAAAATAATAGTATAGTATGTTATCAAAATGAGCATGTTGTATGTTGTCAAAAATATAAAACAATTCATATAGCTGCTGTCATAATACATACATCAGATGATATGTCATCCAAAATAGCACAAAAATCTCAGAGTATCATATATCTTTTTTAAAAAAAAAGCACAAATAAGTCAGACTATAGTATGTCATTAAAATAAGCATGCACAAGTTGTGTAATATGTCGTCAAAAATAGTTTATAAGAGTCAGGGTATAATATGTCATCAAAAACAGCATTAAAATGTCACTGTTTACTATGTCATACAAAATATCATAATAAAGTCATCAATCAAATCAAATCAAATCAAATCAAATCAAATCAAATCAAATCAAATCAAATCAATCAAAAATACTGTAAGTCCTACTATTGTGAGGTTGCCTTTTTCTAGACTTAGCTGTAAGGTTAAATTTCCTATGGGCTGTGGGTAAGGAAAGCACAGGGACGTCTTCTCAGTTCCTCCATAACTTTAATTTCCACTCCTTGGGGGAACAATACCCCATCTCAACTAAACACAGGAGCTCATCTCTCATATCACTCCACGATCCGAGCATCCTTACCCTTAAAGGGAACTTGCACCCATTAAATAGTTAATTATTTTATTTGAATTATTTATTGTAAAGGAGCAACTTAAATCAATACATGAATTTAGCATTAATGAAATTAACTTACATATCTTAATAAAAAACAGAGACTTTAGATTACCCACCAGATAAAATAAAACTTCACAAAAATAAATTTTATCTTACACTAAAGTATGTTGTCTAAAATAGCACAAAAAAATCACAGTATAGTCTGTCAGTCAAAATGGCGTAAAATAAGTCATAAGTAATATGACTTATTAGTATTGAATGTATTTCAAAATGACATAACAAAGTCAAGGTATAAAATAAGCCATCCAAAATAGCACGAAAAAAAGTCATACTATAGTATGTTGTCCAAAATACCATGAAAAAGTTGTAGTGTGATATGTCTTCAAAAATAGCAGAAAGAACTCATGGTATATAGTACAGCCACTGGTGATGGCTAATTATTGCAGACCTCAGAAATAATGATGACCTCATCTGATGAAGAGTCATGTTTTGTTACAAGTTTGAAAGCGACAAAATAATTAAGAATATACTTTTTCTTGCCATTTATTTTCCTCAAAGAGATCCCGTAATATATATTTGTTATGTTGGTTAAAAGGTAAAGCCAGGAAGTACATTTAAAAAATCCATTGTAACTGATGCCCAAAATATTGTACCCAGATTGTAAACTATGCAGTTATAACACAGGTGCAGAGAAATGCCTGTTGACTGTCCTCAGTATCTGTTTGTTTAGATAAGCAAATCAGCATTTTCATCTCCTGAGCAGCAGCTCAGAGTTAACTACTGTAGCATGTTTGCTTAGCTATTAATCAAATAAGAATGTCA
The DNA here is from genome assembly GCF_008729295.1 of Plectropomus leopardus. Classification (NCBI taxonomy): domain Eukaryota; kingdom Metazoa; phylum Chordata; class Actinopteri; order Perciformes; family Serranidae; genus Plectropomus; species Plectropomus leopardus. The sequence continues at coordinate 17,423,653 of NC_056479.1, read as the reverse complement.
TCTGTGTTTGCTCTGTAGTTCTAGGTCTTTTCACACCTTGTGTTTCCTTGTTCCATAGAAAACACTGAATGCATGATGTCTCCTACAAAACATTCATATTCAGTGTTGTCCTTAATTTATCATGCATTTAAATCAAGTATGACATCTTGAAGTATGTAAACCATACAAAAGACACAAATCTGTTTTCAATTTAAGAACGAAAAGGACAAGACTGTTTAATGATTTGAATAAATGATTACACACGAAAGTTTAAACATTAACAAAGCATTTACACTTTTCCATGAAGCTGGGGAAAAAGAGAAAAAAAGAGGGGGAAGAAGTACATGGCATGCCAAACGGACACATTTTTACATAGACAAACATGGGTGACAAACAAATTGTGCACCTGTTTCTACATTGTCTCACTACTCTAAAAAAGATCAGCAAAAGTCATAGCCTCCCATGCTCTGACTGGTTTCCAGTTTAATTTAATCTCTACACAGTCAAAGAATTGTGAGATGGCTGCTGCATAAGCTTTAAGCTTATGATCACTCCACCAGGTCATCAATCATTCTTGTTGTACATGATAAGTAGGCCCAGGGGAGCTGCAGGCGGGCTACACAGTGAAAGTCAACACTAATAACATTTTGTGAAGCAGGAACCTGAAACCCACCTGACACCAAAGTGAAGTGCACCTCCTCATTTATCCTTCTGACCCAACTGCCCCTTGCTGGGGATGATAAAAGCTTTAAGGCTGTAATGCTTTGCAAGCTCTGATCTAAAAGCCAGTCTTCTGTCGTGGAATTGTGTTTGTCTTTTTCCTTATATCGCCTCCTTTTTGACCCCTGAAAAATCATTGACATGTATGTTATTCTTGCACAATTCTCTTTTTCCTGAAGTGGTGTAAAAGACTCATCTGCCTGATCGCTTTTTGTTGGTGAAAGATAAGCTCCTTTTAACTTGAGTTTTAAGTAATAATAAATACGTTCACAGGAAGTTATTAATCTTTCCCATTACAAGTTTCTCATGAGTCTTCCAGTAAAGATAGAGAAAGTCTCAAAAAAAAAGAAAAACTTGATATTAAGGGTAGTATTGTATAACTTTTCTTTTAAAATAAACTTTATCTATGGAAATATCAATGGACATTTTATCATTTTAAAACATACTGTAAAACTAAAATCATTTCAAAATATACTATGACGTATGCTACAATGTTACTATATATTATAAATATGCTATAATATTGCTATGCCAACAGCAGCGCATGTAGATGCAGCAGCCAGTAGCTCCTCAAATCCTTGCTATTTTTTACCTATATTTTTCTATTTTCTATTTTCTATACTATGGCCCCTTTTTCTTCGATAGAGAAGCACTTATGAACATCAGGAGAAGTTTTGTGGGGTTTGGACTGAATGCAGGATACCAAGAGAGGATCCCCACCGGTGTCGAGCTGCGAATCAGACCAGAGGGGATAAACAAAACTGAAAGCGCCAGAGAAAGAGAGGGAGGAGAGTTGGCATCAGGGCGAGGCTAACCCGACTTGGACGGGGACCTGTTCCTCTACCAAGCCTTCTTCTGGCTAATGTCCTTTTGCAGGAGAATAAGGTGGATGAAATGTGATTGAGGCTCACTCAGCAACGGGAAATCAGAGACTGCTCTGCGCACATATTTACAGAGACATGGTTAACTCCTAACATCCCAGATCAAACTATTGTACTAGATGGGCAGACCTTGTTCAGAGCCACAAGGACACAAGACTCTGACGCAAATATAAAAAAGTGACTAATAAATTGACCTTCTACCTTCAAAATATCACTTTCATTTACCTTTAAAGTGGTCTGATTTGTATAAGTCCACCAGATCACAATAACAAATTTACATACTCAGTATTGCAGATAAATACTCATGCACTGTATGCATTCACAGAGGAAAACATCCAAAGATCATGTAGCACAGTCTATACAGATGACTATACAGAATTTCTACATGGATACATTATATAACATAATATAATTATTAGATAACACACTTACAAGCTACCACTAAGCTGATATCAGACTACTTAGGCTGACACCTATATGGTTTTTTAACATTTAATTTTTCAAGTATTGAATTTGCTAATTTACTGTTGAAAAACTACAGTTGAAAAAATATACATATGTTGTCACCAACACTTTGAATACTAACTGTAATTTAATTACATATTATTCTCACCATATGCAACTGATAACAATGACATTTACTTTGCAATTTAGTTACATATATATTTTTTTCAGTGTTTTATTATTGGCCAATTTCTCAGCCTAACACATTTACTGATCTAGCTCTAAAAAAAAACACATATACCCTTACTCACACAGAAGACCTTTGTTTTACATCTACAGTTTTACAGCAGCTCCCATCTGAGTCTCAGACAAAGGCTTTCAGGATTCAGGGATCCACTGCTGTTGTCTCATCCAGTGCAACTTGTATTTCAACTCTTATACAAAGATCTTCTCTCAGCTCATCTAAAAAACATGCTGTGTTCACAGCTGTTTGGACATATTTACACTCTAACTGCCCTGTTCTAATGATTTAGACATTTTAACATTTACTCATCTCTCTGACTCACAAAGTCAACAGATCAGGAAGATAGCAGTTTTTATCTGGGCTGGGCGGTTGTGTATTAATGTTTACCTGTGTAATTTTATGGACATCATGCAAATGTTGCTCTGACAGTCGATAGATAGACCGTGGTTCAGCTATAGGACCGAACAAACAGCCTTGAGCCATTATCTCCCAAATTATTTTGGCTTCTATGAAACAGCTGGGCTATAGTAGCATCATTAAGATTACTTCAAATTACATTTATCTTGTCAAATTCACTGACTATTATAAATGAGTTGCCATGTATTTTTTGGCAACTGTGCAGTCATTTGCACTTCCAAAAACGCACCCTAAGTAACGCTGAGAACTTACTGTTTATCATGTGGCATCAGTCCTTAAATAAATTGATTTCTCTCATCATCTTGCTTTTCCTGTTCATTAAATCTGGAGCTGGGCTTGTTTATTTAAAACTGGTGGGAAAACACACAGAGCTTGGCGACCCTGAGCTAAGAAAGCAAGATGCAGTCTGCCTCAACCGATGTAAAAAGGTCTTTTCAGTCACTACCGTGTTGTTTTTGATCCCCTCCTTCATTCCACCACCTAATATTTAGATTGCAAAGCTGTTTACTTTGTGCTGCATGTTTGACGTAAGCTTTAGTGCAAAGGACACTGCTGCAGCCACACCAGTAAAACCAGTTTGACCACAGAGGTTCAATATAAATCAATGGAGTCATCTGGAGGGCACGATGGCAGCCAAGGCCCCAATAAATGTCAGCTGACAAGAATACTAGTGGCCATAGAGTCCTGATTCATCCTCACCCCTTGAATCAAGCGCAGGGGAACAACTTAACCCTGTTTTTTAAATGGCACACCTGCTGCTGATAATGAAAATAGCAGGAAATATAGTACAACATCTAGCTTACACCCTCCTGTGTATAGGTCCCAATCCACCAGCCGTGCCAGGAGTTGTAAATCTCTCCAAGTGACACTGCTTGCTGGAGGGAACAGAAGACAGGATGACTCGATGCTCTGCCAATATTTGCAAAGATGTTATTAGTCTGCAAATCTTGTAGCAGGAAAAACTTGGAAAAGTCAGTTCAGTGACTGACTGGTGCCTTGGGCTTTCTACTAATAAGGTGCTGAAAACACTCCTGGCAGAGAAGTTTGTCACTGTCAAAAGCTGCTGTGATGATCAAGAAAAGACAGTTGTGCATTTTCTTTTTCATGTATTTTCATAGCTACAACAAGATAACAGTATCATTATTTGCATTATCATTTCAGTGTATCTTTAAATTTAGCTGAGATATCTGCATCATTTCCCACAGGAACTAAGAGCTAAGGAGCTGTAGGGCAAAACAGGAATGAGAAATGAGGCTCTGGCTCTGGGCGTTAACATTTAGAAGAGGTGTTGCGGTCCCACCTGTCAGCTGGCATCTGTCACTGAGTGGTCAGCTACTGTACAGCTTGGCCATTATATACATGCGGCTGGAACCCGCTGAGGCTTGCAAAGTACACATTGTTGTGAAATACAACTTCCTACAGCCCCTCACCTATTACTGTGCCATCTACTTTGATTTACACCAGTGCTATTTACGGTAGGATATTATGTAACTGTGTCCCTGTTATTTTTATGTCTGATATTGAAATGTTTATTCTTTAGTTTATTTGTTTGTTCAGCCATCAGTGTGTTAAGGCTCAGATTTTTATAAGGAGGTCAATTTTCATAAGATTTGATGTTTCAAAGGCCCCAAAATGTTTTCTGTCGGGTGAGGGCCTGTAGGGAGTAAGCGTTCCGTCTTCCCTCAGCTCTTTACCCTTGCGAGGCCGCTGGAGGGGTCATGGGAGTTTGTCCATCCAGTCTACATGTGCTTTGTGGACTTGAAGAATGCTTATGACCATGTTCCTCTGGGAGTCCTGTGTGGGGTACTGAGGGATATATGGGGTGTTGGGATCGCTGCTACAAGCCATCCAGTCCTTGTATAACCAAAAGTGAGAGCTGTGTCCGCATACTAGCCTAAAAACCCTGCAGACACAGCATGAGATACACCCCAGTAGGGAGAAGTACGTGACATTAGGGGGAGAGGAGAGAAAGGCTGTCTGGCCCGTATTCTTGTTCGTGTCCAGAGCCAGGGCACTGCTTGTCTCCATGTACTGCAGCAGTGTGGCAGGACAGACTGTTTCCTGGCAGCTGAGCCGGTACACGCTCTCAAGCAGCAGACCTGTTCAAACTGCAAAACCATTATGATCCACTGCCGCTCGTGTGAATTGAGCGAGTGGAAAAACGAGAAAGGGAGTGTATGCGTGTGTTGGGGTGGGGTACAGGGGGATGTCAAATAATCTCTGATAATTGCTGGAGTGTCCACAGGGCCTGCCTAAGTGTACTCAGCAGAGGAACCATTTGGCCTGTTTCATATTTAAAAGAGCAAATGAGGGGAGGGAGGCAGTAGCAGCAGTCATTTTCACCAGAATCAACACCTGTGTTTAAACAGAGAGGAGGAAACGACTTTTCTATCAAAAGGACATTTGTCCTTTAGGTGAGGTTGTGTGCAAACCTCTAGAGAAACACTGTTCCCACTGTTTGTCCAAAGACAGAGCAGTACAATGATGAAGAATTTGTAATAAAACAGGACATATTATACATGTAAAAGAGGTCATTTACAGCACAGAGAACTGTGCACTCTACATATTCCATCCAGATATCAGTCCAACAGATATTCAAATAGTTCATGATGGTAAACTGATGAGAAAGACTTTGTAAACAGAAGCATTTTGTCAGGAATGGCTACTGACATTTTACATATATGTTTCCTGTGATGGGAAGCTATTTCGAAAGCTTTTCAAGCTCTCAGTTACTCTACACTGGAAGAGGGTTGGTATTGCACCAGTTACTCAGTTAACCAGGTATGCTCTATATGACATGCAATGACTTCTCTGAACATTTGCTAATAAAAAACATCAATCATCATCAATACTTATGACCAATGGTGGTCAAAGAGGGTGTAATTATGGTAAAAGGGGAAAAAATGTTTGTGGCTTCAATAGTTTACTACTACTACTACTACTACTAATGTAGCCAAAGCCAAGTGAGTTATAGCTTATGATGCTGAAGAACCAATGTACACCGTCATGTTTTTCCCAAAGAAAGGGAAAGTTGAATTCTACAAAAGAAAGAAAGAAAGAAATTTAGCAATATGGATCAAAAGAGGAAGGGTGGACGTGGGAGGGGGGTACTGCTTTTGCATATGCCCAGAATTTGGTGCTATGCCCCTGTTTAACTACCCCAAAAAATGGCAAAAAAACAAAACAAATTAGTAATGAGTAAAATTACTAATTTAACCACTTGAACCAATATGCCAGTATGAAAAATTGAACAACCAGAAAGCTACTGCAAACAGTAGTTCACTCCTTCCCAACACTCTGTTTCACTAATGATTATAACTTTGACAAATTGCATTTAAACTCACCACATTAGGACTGAATCATTTGGAATTAAGATCATGATCATGACACGAGCATTCTATTGCGAGCAGATTTTGTTTGCGGCTCGCGAACTGAGGTGCATTTTGTTCTCAAACTGACTGAGCTGTAATGTGCCAGTTTGAGTTTGCTCTACTGTTTCATAACTCACAGTCTCCAGTGGGTTTAATAAGTCAAGTCACCTAAGGAAAGGCGCTTGTTTTGCCACCTCCATAAAATTGGTAGGGGAATTTGCTGTTTTTCCAAGTCTCTCTCAGGCCAGTTCAATACTTCAGGGGAAACCTAAGCTACTATTACTACCACTTTTACACATTTGCCTCACAAGTGATGTGGGCTGAATTAAACTGCAACATTATATCTTCAACTCAGGGCTTAGCTTATATAATGGGGAGCCCGTTACTGACATTTTCAGACTCCTCAATCAGAGTAATAAATTGGGTCTGATGGCTAATTTTAGCTGAAATCCAATCCTCGACAATAAGTTACAAGCCTTACGGGACCTTTTAGTCAAACTGTGTCTGGCACTGCCACAGTTGAAAGAGCCTTTTAAATGAATGTCTCTACCAAAAGTTGCATGTTTTCAAAGCGGTGCTCACTCCAGATACAGAGGTCACACAAATAAAATGAAGTTTACCGTGTCTAACACCTATTTTGATTTGTTCATTTTGGGTCACGTCATTCTAAGACTCATTCACTACATCACTGTTTAATTTCACATTTAGTGAATTTTTATTCCTTATCACAGCATTCAGCGTTCTTGAAGGTCTCCCTGTCTCTGCTAAGACCCCCTTCCTCATGAGGAGACAAGCGTCTAGGTCAGCGTGATTTCACTGTATGGCCCTCAGTCAGTGCATTAGCAGTGACGTGATCATGATTAATGTTAATCATGCTGGATTTACTGTGTGTTTATTTTATGGCGCAGTTGGCAGAGCGGAGCAGGGCCCATCTACGAGAGCTCCTGCTGGCAGTACGAGGAGGTGGACCAGGGGATTTGGACGATGTTTGCCTTGATACTCGGCTGTAACGTTGGCTTGTCTGAGGACCTTGCGGCTGAACAGAGGTTGCGTTGTCAGCCATGAGTGACTGCAAACATTTCCTGCTTGCTGAAAAAACTCACTGATTTCGCTACAGAGGCTGTCTCTTTTGATGATGAGAAATGATTAAATCTCACATGATTCAGCACCCTCATACACACAATTGTGCATTGTCTGTGCCTCCAAAATCTGCAGCACAATTAAGTTGACGCGCAGAACACTTTACATCATAATTTGGTAAAAATCAGCCTGTTGATCCACATGGCTGATTCATAATCAGCAGCACTGTCTCCAGCTGCTTGGTACTGGGTGGCACTGACGGGTTCAGGTGTCCCAAAGACAGTGCAACACTGCCACCATGTTGAACATGTGTACTACAGTGTCACAACAACAACTCCTTTCTTCAGCATCCCAACACAATTTGGCACCACATTATAAGCAACTGCTCTGCTGTGAGAAGACAAAAGTTTGCTTTAAGAAAATTAGATTAAGAAGGTAAACTTTCAGCTTATTGCATATCAGGCCAGTATCTCTAGAGCTCCAGTACAAGCACTGTGTGGATCTGATGTTTAGTGAAGCAGCAATTGACAAAAACAGAGGTGTGTATGGGAGGCTGAAGACTCTGCGTCAAACAGCCTGTATTCCATTTCACCAATTTCACTTTAACACACGTACACTCCAATATTTGCTCCAGCCCTGCCCTTAAAAAACATAGAATAACAGAAAAGGCTCAGATAAAATCCCAGTGTGCATTGTATCTGCCTTGTTTACACTGACGGATTCCCTTACCACTTGTGTTAAATGTAGCCCACCGTGTTATTCTACCAAGCAAGAAAGAAAACAATTACTGAAAATGAGGCTGAGTTGAGAGGAGGCCTGTGTGTAAAATAACAAAGACGTGCGACTGTTTGGATCTGATAAGCCCTGTCGAGTGTTTCCTCTAATGCCTCTGAAAATAAACAGCTGGGTTGATGAGGTGAATGGAGGCTTGGTTTGGGTCCTAACCGCTGCTGCAGCCCGGGAGCTTGTTTTAGGGGCTGGACCAGCCGGGAGCAGTAAAGGGCCCCCATCAGTGGCTCAGGCGCCAAGTGAGTTAAACAGGTTAGTGTGTTGGCTGTCTGAACCTGCTGTGACACACATGCTTTTGCAAAAATGGTAAACTGGCAGGAAACACTCACACAGAAATGCATGTACGCAGACTAAAACACAGAGCAGCATCCCAGCTGTTGACTGTGTAATTCTGTCTGTCATCAACAGGATGATTAAGATGCCTGGCTCTTCCCTCATGTACAGTATGAATGACATATATGTGATGGCACCGCTTATCACAACAGGAATTCAGGCATCCTTGTTACACATTCACATCATTCTTTTACACATATCTCAAATGTTCTGTCTTTCAAACCTGACTGACATATCCGTAGGGTTAAGATCATCAACAACCATACTGGCAGAAAAACAAGAAGAGAAAGCTTTTCTCTTTTTTGCATGCTTATTAATGCTTTGCAAATCTTTTGTCCTGTGTTGTCCTTTGAGAAAACATCAGAAACCAAAACAGAGAAATTTATAATGTTATATTTTTTGGTTTAGTTTCGCTTTCCAATATTAGACCTTGTTTTCTTTCTTTTAGTAATAAAAAAAAATTAACAATGCATTGAAAAAGCATGTCAACATTATTTTTGACCGAACAAAAAAGATAAAAAAAAAAAAAAAAAAACTTGATGTGATTTCAGTTGAACTTTAAAGTCTCAACAAATAACTCATCAGAATACTTAAAGATATGCTATACAAAATTGTCAGTTACTGTTCAAGAATGAAGTTCCAGTGTTGTAAGCCAACATGGAGAAAGCATATATGAAATCGCAACAGTTACTGAGCTTACACACAAATAGATCCCTTTCTCTGACAACTGAGCAACTTATTTCCATGATGCCATTGAAAGTCCTGAATTGTTTTATTTGATATTTTTTACTATTCACTAAATTTGTCTGCACACTAAAAATGAATCATTTCTTTTTTCATCTTAAAACCTGTATTACTGCCTTAATGCCTTTTACTTGCCTTTTTTAGATATTTGTTGTCCATCCCTCAGCATTACTTTGTAAACCCATGTCTGAACTAAATTGTGATTATTAAATTTATTTGTAACTGTTACTGCTGTTTGCAGTCAGCAGAAATGTGCTCAACATCAGCCCCTGTGGTGTGCATTTGTGCTCAAGTTTGTAACCTGATACAACACATGATGAAAAACTAAAACTGTTTTACATATCAAAATCCCACTCCACAATAACACTAGTGGTCAAAAACTACACATTTAAGAGAAAATCATGCCAGTGATCCAGTATTTCCTTGTGTTTGTCTGCTCTCGGCTCAGCATCTGAGCTGACCCAGACCAGGTCTCACAAGTTAGTGCCACTGAATCACCCTGAGGTGTGCGTTGTGTTCAACACTGTGAGCTCTGACCTCATCCTCCCTTTAAATGTTGCTAAAAATAGACATGTGTGCACACCCACACCCACTAAGGCCCCTCACACCCAGCTGGTGGCATACCTGTCACACGTAAGCAGACACAATCACATCCTTTTAATCCTACTTGAGCTTTGTTTTTTTTAAAAGCTTATCATAATTTACGCAGTTTAATGGAGCATTTAGCTGTTTCTTTAGTGTGACAACAAATGAAACAGTCAGTTGTTAAATCCTGAGGCACCAGTGTGGGATATTTTCTTTATCACACAAAATATTAAAGGATCTTGTTGAGAAGACTAAATAAAAACAGCCATGATTCAACTTCCTTAGCATTATCTGCTCATCAGAGCGAGTGTTGTGAGCAAGACAGAGAGAATGTGGGAATTTTACTGTCAAACAGGTAGAGGCAAGACCGGGCCGCCAGCACACAGGAACATGAATTCATTCATAAAAACCACAGACAGCAAAACATGCTTTATCATCCAGACATGTTGTATCTCTCAGCCTGCACTGATGACTTCTCCCTCTTTTTTTCCCCATCCGCCAGTTTCTGAAGTCTTAACTACAGTGGATTTTGTACAATTTGTTGAGTGTTGGTATACATTAAAAGGTTATGTTATTTTGTATACATGCATAACTAGTGTGTATATACACAGAGCTGCTGCCATGATAGCAGAACAATGAAATGAGGCCACTGCAGACGTCTGGATTGAGGCCAAGAGACAGAATGTCCCAGATCTGTCTGTCTAGAGGAAAATAATATATAGTAGGACTAGACATTCCCATAATTATGCATAATTTCTTTGTCACTATATGCTACAACAATAATGCAGCAGTACAGTATAGAGGGGTGTATGTGGTATATAGGCTTAAATGCAAAGTGCTTTGCCCAGAAAAAAAGAATGGCAATGTTACTTTAAAGAAAATCCTTAAATGTTTTTCATTATATTGCAAAGTTTGCAACTTCAGTGAATCTAAAAACTGTTTAATGTGCAGCACCAGCTGACAGGAGAGGAATGATGATAGTCGGTCAGTAACGCTCTTCTGTGATTCCAGGAGCATGATTTTGAGGAAGTTTGGAGTCTTGGTTTGGCTCTGAGTGCTCGTTTGAGTTCATGGGCTTAAATAAAGACACTTAATCACAAGTGCTCAGTGGAGTTTTTCCCGGACTATGCAGGACTTTGCCAAGACCTCAGGCAGTCACATCTCTGGATTGGGAGGAAAAATATTCCCCCCAGATTACTGCATGACTCACAAAAACAACTGGCTTGAAAGAAATGTGATACATTTATCATTTAGATTTTAACATAACACATGTTTATGCCAGATTTTAGTCAGGCGAAATTCACCTTCCTTTAAGTGTTAAAGACTCAATCAGGAATTTTACAGCCATATAAAACAGAGGCACATGCACATTTGCATCGACTACTGTTAGGCTATGTGAATATCAGGAGGTGGACAGCAGCAGTTGGTGGCGTAAATTCTGCAACCAGGTGCCATTTAACCATTGCAGAGGAGACGAGAGCAAGTCAAACCTCAGGCAAACAAAACATTATATGAATGTTGCTTTTTCCCATATATTAATTTGAGTCTTCTTATTGGTCCAAATATTTCTAATAAATGTTCTCATTTCTCCAGCTTCAGTAAAGCTTGAGTGGACGTTTAAAGGTCCAGTATGTAGAATTTAGAGATATCTTTTAAAAATAATTCTATGTTATATTCATAACTATGTTTTTTATCAGTTTATAATCACTTAAAATTAAGACTGTTGTGTTTTCGTCACCTTAAAATGAGCTTTTTATATCTACATATGGAGCGAGTCCTTTTCCACTAAGTCCACCAAGTTGTTCTGCAATAGCCCAAAACTTGCCATGTTTGATTTAGGTCCAATCATATAGGTACACGTTGTTCAAAACAAAGACAAAAAAAAAAAACAATAAAAGGAGAAAAGGTGACACACTAAGACTGTCACATTTTACTTCATGTTGTGGCATGATATGTTACACATTTACATTTTAAAACAATTTCAAAAACAGCCAACATTAACTGCCTGATAGCACTCACTGAGCCAATTTTCTTATGAATAGAAGTCAATTAAATCTCACAACAAATTTCTGGTGGTCCTTTTTTATTGTCCTGACACATTCTACATAACTGTTTACAGCGTGGGCAAGGCTGTCTGCCCACACCATATAAAAACGGCTGAACACACCTGGAAAATAAAATGCCGTTGGAAAACGCTTGTCTTCCAGGGCAACATAAAATCTGCCACCTCTACTCATGACTAATTGGCTGTTAACACTGTTTTAACAAACCTGAGCTCTAGCGTTGCACCAATGTACAAATGAACAGGCATAATTGAAAGGGATGTCAACCAGTGTTGGCAAAATGGAAACCAGTAGTCAGCTGAGTGTAGATGTGGAGCAGAGCTGTATTTACATTATTATGACATCACTACGTTTAGCACTCTGGACAGCATACAAAACAAGATGTCCTGCAATTATTTTTCATACAAAGTTACCTGTGCAACATGTACCTATCTGTACAGATTATTCAAGCATTGTATTTCAAGTGTTGTGTAAGTCCAATTATTTCACAATGGATATAAAATTACAACAAGCCTGGAAACATCTAGGGTCACCTTAAGGAAAATAGCAAAACTTTTAAGATTTTTTATGCTGCATATATTGAATTTTAATGTTTGTTTTTTGATATCTTTGTAATAGAGATCACATTTACTCTCTACTTTCAAAAGAGCAGCCATTTCTATGTCAACAAATGCACAAATGTGGGGTATTGGATGCACATGGCCAGCTGTATGAAATATCCAATGTAATGTGTAACGGCAGCATGTACTGCTACGTCTGGAGGAAGACAGGTCTCCCAAGTGCTACTCGGCACAACGCTGACATGTCAAGTCTAAATACTGATTTCAATATCAAGAGTTAAAAAAAAGGAAAATCTGAGACAAAATATTTATTTTCTGAGGTTTATTTTTAGAAACTGTGACGCACATCAGGTTGTAAAGAGTTTTTTGTTGTTTTTTTGGCAAGATGTCTTTCGACATGGTGACAGAACAAGTTCTAAGAAGAGAAGCGTAAGCCATATTCACCGAAAGGGAATTCACCCTGTACAGGAAGCTGGCCAACAGACAAGCCTCTTAGTTTTCACCAAGGCGTCTCACAAAGTGGTCCAACCAGTGGCTGTCTACAGTTAACATATTGTTTCACCGAGTCTTATATTACAAGGTAATTACAGGGCAAGATGTTTTTTTGTGCATTAAATATATTGCTTAATTCTCTAACTACACTACACAATATAGCACACAACAGCCCAAAGGCTGATAAATAACGAGATTAAGCACAGTATATAATCATGTAAAACAACTAAATGAGGTGCCTACTGTATGCAGACCATGAATTTCTGAGTGTAAAAGGGATACTGTTGCACAGTGTGTTGAGCAGACGGGTTTCTTTTCTTCTTTTACCCCCTGTGGGTCAGTGGGAGTGTAAATGTCACTCTGAATTGATGAACTGCCTTCTGAGCCAACTTGTCAAATAAAGATTCTCAGTTTCAGCAAAAAGACTAAATGATCCGTGTGATTTGATCAGAAGTGTTGATACAAATGTCTTTCATTTTGTGTCACTGGTAAATTGTTTTAAAAGCCATTTTCATTTAAAGTTACTTTGACAAAACTTGTGTGAAACATTTTTAACACCAATTTGATCTTTTACCATGAAAAGCTGGTTAAAGCTTGTTGAGACAAAGGTCCTTTTTGAGACACACAAAGTGCAGGTGACCAACTTGTGTCCAAGTCATGTGGCTGGCTGTCAGGCTACAACCTGAGGACTGCCTGATTGTTAACACCCCACAGTGAGACCTGTTGCCCTGGGCTATTAGTCATCCTGACAAGCATGGCGTATGTGCCACTCTCTCTGGTCATGACACACTTGTTTCCACCATCTCTGCACCTTTGCACACCGCTCCAGCTCTGATATATTCCTAATGTATAGTGGCAAGAGTGACACAACGCCACTGAACCAAAACAAGCACCTATCAATTACTGATGAAAGAGGCCTTTTACAGATTTTTTACATGTGTAAAGTAGAGCATGGATGGGACTTCAAGCAACGAAGGAGAAAGAGCTTCAATGTACTACGACAGCAGTAAAAACCTGCAAAGTTTCATGGTCAACGTTTATCAAATAATTTCAATGACAAGCCTCCTGCTTGAAAAGTAAGATAAATAAGGTTTTTAGCACAAAAGGGCTCAATGAACAGTGATGTAATTTAAAATAGTTCTATGGTGACATTACATGATAGAAATTATAAGAGTTGGGTGCCTAAACCAAACTGTTATGGCATAGCATAACTTTGCATGGCAAACAGGTGAAAATGACATGATAATATTGTTATATTTGAATATTGGGTGGGATCTGTGCCCCCAAATATATAATATTGCCTTGAAAGTCCTAATGATTAAATTCTTAATACAACGGAACTATTTGCTGTTATTTCAATGAATAACAACAGTATATATAGACTTTTAGTTTTTGAATTATACACATTTTTTCCCTTCTTGGATACCATAATTAAAATATTTAATAATACCATTGAAATAACTCAGTATGACCTATTAAAAATATAAAAGCTCATTGAGATATTTTGAAACTATGTAATTCTTCAGCTGTGCTCTACCTACAATACTTTATCTTGTCTCGGGTACGTTCACTGACCTGCCTCCACAAAGGACATTCTGAGCATGTGGATTCATCTTTAACTCTGTGAGAGGAGGAGATGTCGCTATTAAAATTAAATCAATCTGATTTATGCTGCCATTGATACACTTCATTTGCAGATGCTAAGTCTTAAAACAGCCTTGGGACTATTGGTTTTTGTTCTTTGGATGTGATGCTTAAAAGTTGACCTCTGAATGGCCGTTGCATTTAAGTAAAAAATAAAAATAAAAATTCCCAACCATTTTATCTGCACTTTTGTCTTTGGTGTTACTCTATCTGAGGGCATGCAACAATATTAATCTGAATATTAATATGTCCATTCAGGCACACACCGATGAGCTAATGTTGACTTATTTTGAGGTATAGTCCATATTTTTGTAAGGCAATGGTTTGCGATTTCTGTCTGAGTTGCCATTCTGAGTAGCCAGCTGCAAGAAATATAAGCAGTGATTTAATATTAGACAAGGCAGGGATTCAGTATGCTGTTAAAGCCATTAAGCGCGTTCTCTTCTCTTTCATCATGTCCAGGATAGGAGGCCTCACATTGCCTGCTGCAAAGAGGAGACGGCGATCAGCGGATCAAATTTGGGGCCATAGATAATGTATGTGGTTAATTTACAGTTTGGAGGTTTCTTAATTTTGCCTGTGCTGGTCCTGAGGTGACAAGCAAAGCTGCATTCAGAAACTCTGAGGTGTAATCAGCAATCAGAAAAAGGAAGCCTGATGTCAGCTTTTTATAAATGGTTTCCTCAGAGGAATTTGATTTACTGTCCCGAGCACAGTTGAACTTACAGTGTGTGTATGTGGAAGCGATGAAGGGGAGGTATAGGGGATGCTTGAAGAGCTGGGTGAGTGCAGAACTACAAATTACATTTCAAAGCACAATAACCCAAAATCAACTCAAATATTTTCATGTCTGAGGAACTGATTTATGTCGCATTGAGTCAGTATAAACTATCATAAGCACAGGAGGTCTTGCCCTTTGACCCTGCTATTGCCATAGGGAAAATGTCTGTAACGGCTGCGATGGGAATGTAGTGACATGAATTTTGTGAGCTGAAATTCTTGTTGAAACATATAAAGCCCATTTAAGTTTATATTTATTTAAAAACTGACAGCTGCAGAAATGATTGCTCTCCTTTGATTTCATGATTTTAAAATATAGTGTTCAAATTTCAGATTTTAGTGTTTATATGTAAATTCAATATTGTCATTATTTCTCCCACTTTCTTGCATTGAATATTAGCAAACCACAAAAGGGCTGAGGCTTCCACATCCATCCAGAAAGCACTGATTTTTGGTTCCAATTTAATATTTTCATTGGCCATTAAGATACATACAGAATTGCTATCAAAGAAGAACTTTTTTTTTTTTAGGTCTTTTGGAGTTTTTTTTATGAAAAAAGAGAAATAAGGGGGGCATAAACTATTTGCTGTATTGTTTACATTATTGCTGTGAAACTAAAACGTGAAATAGCAATCGAAAAAATCCAACTTTATAATAGAGAGACTAAGCCTTAGATACTGTAGCTGTGTTTTTACTGTTTTTATGCTCTTTCCCTTCCTGTCTGTTCATACAATGATAAAAAGTTATTACCATTCCTCTCTTTCACTGCCTTACGACAACACTGGCAGATGCATTGGGTTTTATTGGGTTCTTTTGATTTTTGGACAAGACATCCTCTGACCCATGCAGACCTCTCCGTATGAATTTAATTGAGCCTAAAGCAGGTATGTCAGGTTTACAGTACAAGCTTAGCCAAAACAGAAAGATGACATGGATGACAGTCTTAAAGGAAATGGACTGTGACGGTGGGATATAAAGTATTTTATTACTGTTTAGAGAAAGTTAAACTAGAGAGAAAGGATGGCAAATGTGAATAGAACTGAAGTTTGTGGATTTCCAGTGTTGGGATAAATTGTGTCATTGAATCATATACCTCAGTTGCTGCTATATTTGCAGTCCCAGTTTCTTTTTTTTTTTTGTGTCCCTTTGAGGTATATTTGTGTGCTTTTGGGTCATTTCGTGTCTCTTTGAGATATATTTGTCTTTTCTGGTCATTTTGTGTCTCTTTGTAGTTGATTTTTGTCCCTTTAAGGAATATTTGTGTCTTTTTTGTGTGTGTCTCTTTGCAGTCTTTTTTTTGTCTTTTTGAAGTCTTTATGTTTCTTTTCTGGTCATTTTGTGTCTCTTTATAGTTCCTGTGCATCTCTTTGCGTTCATTTTGAGTCTTCTTTGGCGGTTTATGCTCATTTGAGTGGCATTTTACAGGTTAGGGCCAGGGCGGGCCCTGACACTTTAGGCCCCCAGGCCTGTGTTGGTAGACTGGTTTAGTAATCCATTCCCTTAGTAATGCCATGCCATGAGTCTCCAGATACTAACTTGTGTGTGCCAATATGTGAGACACCACATGCTACTAAAAGTGATGGCTTTAACATAGCCGTTTTCATGTGTATGAGTTATTATCTCTTCAACACATCCAGCCATGTCTTTTTTTCATAAGGAAGCTGTTACCAGTCAGGGGGTCATATCCTGTCCTCATTAAAATGTTGGTCTTAGCAACTAAACTGCAATAAACAAATCTCAGTAAACCCAGAAACACATTTGCAGATAACTTATTGGTCCATGGATGTCACGCCGTATGCACTTATCCCCACATCCTCCCTGAGGGACCTACACCAAAGTGGAAACGGGGCACATTACTCATATTTATGGAAATTATCTGGGAGAGCTCTCCCATGGTGCTCGGGTCTCTCAGCGGGTGCCATGCAAACGCAGACAATGATCTCTCCAGCAGCTGCCTAACCAGGGCAGACCTGTGATTCCCATCAAAAGGCCATTGCAAGGTTTCCAAAACAAAATACAGCAAACACAGTTTGATCAATTCTGTTGGGATTGGTGCTGATAAAATGTGGCCTAATTGAGGGATATGTTGATGAGTTTTTTCCTTTGCAGCAGCTATAGGTATATAGAGGTTGAAACAGGGGCAAGGACTGAACTCATTTTGGAGTTAATATTATCGAATCCTGGCCCTTATTTGACTCCATGATGGTTCTCGAAAATGTATGACAATTCATTAGAGACTGGGATTTGAAAAAGGAGCTACTGATGCAGCCAAAGTGCATTACGAAGTTTGGTTGAATGTTACAAAAGAACATATTTTATATCTAATAATTCATGATAATAAGTTTTTAGTGTAATAGTAATTCCAGTGGCTAACAGGAGACGCCGGCCTCTGAACTCTCAACTTGCTTCATTTGGATGACATCATTCTCTTTCATTAGAAATTACCAGATGTGTGCTTTTAAGCTTAAAATTGCTTTCCACAAACTTGTGAAACATTCAATTGTTTCCATTTGCTTTAAAATAAAATCTGAGCCACAAAGGTTTATCTGTCAGCTTTTCTATGTTCCTATGTTTGTTTTTCTCTGCTTTAAAAAAAAATGTTATTTCAAATTTACCTTTATTTCAAAGGAACTTTGGTTATGAAACCACCATCTAAAGTTGTTGCAAAATCAGAATAATGTCACAATTTTAAAGATGTGACCCAGACTAAACTATTATGAAATGTATTTTAGTGTGTCAAAACCGTATCAGGTTTTCTTTAGCAAGCAACTTATCACACACCAAGACAAAGGTGACTGATGCAGTTATGTTTTTAGTCTTCTAATCATGATTGATGGCTCAGGGCTTCACCTTAAAGCCAACAGAAACTAAATTAAGACTTTGTCTGCCGTAAGAATTTAATGCTTGGCTTGACGGTTTAGCTGTGATTCCAGAGACTGACACAGATGTGAGGCAAGCCTGAATATAACATATTGATACAATATCTGGGGATTGTAGTTATTTATTTAAAATAAGCTGCATGCCAAATAGTTAAGTTAACGTTTTAGTTTAAGGTTTTAGGGTAGCAATAAGTAAGTATAAGCTGGATATAATTAGACCATAACTCGTTACTTGTCTAGATGAATTTCAAGAAACTGGTGGGTTTTTTTCTTCTGTGAAGTTGAAATGAATTAATGAGACGGGGGAGGCCCAGACAGGCCCTATGTGATGACGGCAGGTCGCCCTTACTCTGGAAATGTCATACTGAGACGCAACCGAAAGACAACAGCCAAAAAGAATATTTACACAAAGGCAGTGAATCACCGTTTTGTGTGAGTTTGCCTAAGGCAGGCCACTTTTCTTATGCTTAAATCAGAAGCACACTTATTGAAAAACATATCCAACTTATGACGTTTTACCTATCAACACCGAGCGAGCCAACTGCGAGTATTTCACCAACGTTGATTTGTTTTATTAATTATCTTCTCAGTCAGTCTTTTTGAGATAAGCAAGTTAGTGTTTTTGAGAAAGTTTCTGTTTGAGATACTAAATCATTATTTTGAGATACAAATTCTTTTTTTCTTTTTAACTGGGTCATTTTTAGAAACCTTCTCATAACTTTGAGATAAATAATTGTTTATTTTGGGAAAGTTTCTAATAGTTTTGAGATTTTAACTCATTATTTTGACATACCAACTCAATTTTTGAGATGCTTAGTCTTTATATGGTTAAGGTTTTCTAATTAATTTGAGTTATAAACTCAACATTTTGATAAAGGTTCTCATTATTTTGAGAAAAATAAGTCATTATTTAAAAAAAGTTTCTCAATATTTTTTTGATTTTATGTCAGCATTTAGATATCGAGCTATTGTTTTGAGATTCAAACTCCTTGTTTTTAGATACCAAGTCATTAAGCAAGTCATTGTTTTGAAAACATTTATCGTTATTTTTTAAGATAAATAAGTCCTTTTACATAGTAACTCATTATTTGGAGAAAGCTTATCATTGTTTTGAAGTACTAATTACTTTTTCTGGGGTAATAAGTCATTATTTCAAGAGAGTTTCTCATTATACTTACTTATAGGATCTTTTTTATTTCATCGCAATTTTGAAAATGGGCTTCCATAGCTGTGCCATGGACTCAGAGTTCACTTTCCTACTGAAGGCAGGATGGATCTATCCTGCAAGTATACCAGACTGAGGTGGCCTCTTCCTTATTTTTGATGGCCTTGTGTGTGAGAGTGTATATATCAGCCATCTCACCTTTTTCAGGCTTGGCGCGGACAGCAGGCGCCGATGGAAATGCAGGGTGGGTGCCACTGACCGTCATGCCATAGCGCTCTGGCCTCTCTCCTTTACCAGCAGGCAGACAGGAAGGGTAAAAACTGGGCCCTCGCTAATATGGACAAACGCTGTTTCAGTTCGAGTAACCTGAGCGCCAGGGGAAAACGCCATATGAATGACAGACATTTCATTGCTGTATGCATCTATTAATCACAGACTCTCACTTCTCTCGAGTGTTCTGCGATTTCTCTGTTTTCTCCTCTCCAAATGTATAAAAATCAATTGGGGAAAAATGCTGCTTAACAGGGATTTAGAGGAAGTTGAGCAGTAATTTAAGAAAACTATCAAGCAGAGGAAGGAGATCCAGCTTCCCCTGGCATTTCAGAGTGCTCCAGAAATTGCATGATGATTTTGGCAGGTTGTTCAGTTTGCTGTTTTCTTTTTTCTTCAGTTACATGCGCCTTCCCAATGATCAGATTCTGGCAGCCACAAACTCTTCCCAGTGGACATCCTCAGGCTGTTTTCAATTCAATGTCCATCAAAACTCAGGACAGAACAAGCCAAAGACCTGGCCTGGGACCACACCTCACTGCCCAGTTAAGTAGAAATCACGTGCGTTGTTTCCTATATTAATTAACTACTAGCGGTAGAAATGCATCCTTAAAGAAACCACCATGTAAAAATATAGGATGCTGTGGAATTATGTCAGTATACAATCAATACTGTATTTTTTATCATCTGAAACAAGAACAGAACTGAAGACTACTTTTTGAAGGGATCAGCTGCAACACGGTGATCCACAAGAGGAGTAAAATTAAGGAAAGATAATGGCCCCATTCCTACTTTTCCATCCATCTTTGGACTTGGCCTCATTTTGAATCTCAACTACTCATCTGTAAAGTTTTGTGACTGCATCTTTTACAGCTGTGATGCTATTGTGGAGAAATCTGTCCACAGATAGACACCTTTAAGCCAGCAGCGGAGGGAGTAACAGCACCGAATCAAGGTCTGTGTCAAAGGGACAGCCAGCAGGACGGGACCATGGATGGGACAGTTAGTGTTGTGACAAAAGCAGCTAGCATCAGTTAGCAGCTAACTCTTAAAGGAATAACAGCAACTGAAAATGTCCGCAAATTGGCTCCTTATCCTCATAGCATAAGATAAGATCAACCGTCATATATTGCTTAGAGAGCTCTGCCAATGCATATAAACATTAGAAACAGACACTGTTGTGTTAAACATCACAGTTGTCAGGCCTCTTTGGCTTCAACGATGCCAGCATGCTGCCTAAAACCACACATGGTGAGGCATGGTGCCGCTGTTGTTTGATTCTGTGTAAAAAGACAAAGGCAGTGTCAAGAAGGGAGTTCACTGCAAACCTATAGTGTGATCTCTGTATACAAAGAGCTACTGACTCACAAGGTGAACACAATACCAGCTGTTAAAACATTATGGCTGGTGATCATTTATATTACAAACGACTGACATATAATAAAGTCTATTACTGAAAATGAAAATTATGGATAAATATGTATAAAGAGATAAAGAAACAAGCATACTTTATAAATAAGGGATGTCCTGGTTACAATATCCCAAAATTAGAGAAATCTAAAAATATAGTTCTGTATATACTCAAGACCTCAGTCATTATAATATTTTATTCTTGATTATAGAAATTAGCCATTTATTTAATAGACCATAATACTGCAGAGGCATTGTATAGATAGAATCTGACTGGTTTTTAAAATTATTTGTTCTTTTTTTTTTTAAACCTGGTTACTATGCTCATTTACACCCTAATGTTTTTACATTCACATTAACTTCAGTGAACTTAAGTTGATGAGTGGCCAGTCCTGGGAATTTAAAGGAAAACTTTTTTGGTTTGTGATGGTATCTATATACTGTTTCCTGTCTGACGGTTACAGCAGGAGTGTATGACTGAAACAGTATTAAACAGTATCATGCTGTCATGTCTTCTGTATCTGATCCCTATGGAGTTGCTCCCTCTAGTGGAGCAGAGAATGCCTGTTTAATCACTCAGGGGTATTTTCACATAATCAATCTCACATTATTTTTTTCACAATAAAGGTACAATGTTATAAACACACAGATTTGAGTAAAGCAAAGTGTTACAGAGGTGTACCGACCTCAATAAAACACTAAAACTGAACAGGACTCCAGAATAAAAACCTTTAAGTTGCTTGTGTGATTCTTTGCCATGTATGCCTGTGTTTATGTATGTTATCATGTAAACATCAGCAATGAAAACATTACCGCCGCATAATGTCGTCTGAGGCCTATTAAGTTAATTTCAATTTAATTGTTGCATCTGGGGAATCATTAATTAGTCAATCAATCGCCTGCTGCTGTGACAGGGCGCCTGGGCTGTAGGGCGCAATGGAAACCACAGCTGGCCGTATGTAAATGGGAATTAATTAGCAAGCTTACGTTTCAGCGCCCGTATTTGGACTGAAAACATTCTCATGAGTCCGAGCCAGAGCAGGAGAGTCTCTACCAGCACGCTGTGGTCACATCCCATCTCTGTCGGACAGAATAATTTCACCTCATTACCTCTGCCATGTATAAATAGAACTCTTTCCACCCACCAGCTCTTTAACGACATGTGCTCTTTAAACACCTACAATTAACCCCTTGTGACTAGGGCCTTGTGTCTACCCCCATGTAGGCTTCAAACTGAGTGTAGTCCCACTGGATTACCCCCCCCACACACACACACACGCACACACACTCACGCTATACCCATGCACCCCATTCAGGCTCAGTCCAGTCCACTACACCTCCACCTCAGCTCACAATCATTAAACAGCCATATATCTTGTGTTGTGTTTTCCCTCCAGCAGGATTTATTGGGTGACTGATAGAGTTTACAATGTGTCTCGAGCAGTACGAAACACGTCATGACAATCCGTACACGCATCGTGCTTACTGTTTTTCTCCTCCCAAAATTTGCCACACGTATGTCGGCCCACACTCACACCCACCACACACACACACACACACACACACACACACACACACACAAAAAGATGTTACATGTCAAGTGTATGATTTTTGAGTCTGCTGTAGCATGTCATAAGGCAGTTCTGTCTGAAAAGAGAGGGGGAAAAATAACCTCAAAGTTTGTGATATGGCTCTCTGGAGCCCACTTGGTAGAAGTTATTTGTGGCAGGTATCCAGCTGATGGACTGTAACATGCTTGACATTATGGCTCTTCAGATAGAAAGATATAGTTTTTCCAAGCCCACAGGCGCTCCCCACATCTCAATCCCTCCATCATGGAGATTTGCGTAAAGGGTCTCTGCTGGTACACATGAGGTAAGCGCTGCCATACACAATGGCCCCATTGGACTGTGGATTATGGTTTATTTCCCCTCAAAGGTCCCTTTGCACTGAAGCAAAGTGAACGACATCTAGAGTGGCTATCACCTTGAATCGGCCCATCCTTTCACTCATCTATTATTTGCATGAAAATACTAATTTTAAAAATATAGTCAGCTTGTTTTTGACTTATTCCAATATCTTCAGTTCAAACAAGTGAGCTTACTTTGAAAATGCATAATACACATGTGAATACATATCCTTAACACCCAGGCCTATCCATGCTGCAGTATAGCTGAGATATAGCTCCTGGTAACAGACCTGGGACTCGCTCGCTTCCTCCCTACGGCAAATAATTCAGTCAAGTGCTACCTCAGAAAAGGTGAAGCTCACAATGGATTTCTCAGATATTCAGCACGAAAACCGCAGCTTTCCTCACCCAGAGCACCACCTATAATCACTGTGTCAGACCCCAGCTCTGCAGCGACCTCAGACAAGTTGTTCTTGGACAGGTACCACACCAGTGGCGGGAGTCGCCCGTGCTTAAACTGGCAGTGTAAAGGACTTTTCTCCAGACTGATGACAGAAAAAAAAGGTCCTCACTATCAATTCTGACAAGTTATAATGATTGTTTTTGTCACTGACATGTGCCCCATTTGTCATGTTAACAAAACTAGCAAACTATATAACTGTAGTTCTGGTAGTTCTGCTCGTGTGAGATGTGAAGACCTGGAAGTGACTGGTGCATTTTGCTGGACTTGAGAACTACACTCTGTCAGAGGACCTGCAGATGTCTTTGTTCTCTGGATACCGAAATGTACATGAAGATTTCTACCTATATATTTTACACATCAGCCTTTTACTACATTGAGCTGTTTTTCTAACCTTGATGCACAGTCAATGTGTGCTGATAATTACATTACCATGGCTATTGTGATATGCTTCATGACTAGGATTGTTTGTTTGAACCCGTGCTTTAGGGGCAGGCATGATGGAGAGGAGCAAGATGGTGAAATATTTTATACTGTTGTCAGACTTCCTAAAAAATGAAGATCATAACCATAACGGTGTTAAATTTAGTGGTAGTTAAGCTTCTTTGAGCTTTCAGACTTTCCTATCATTATATAAAGTTGTCAGATATTTGTATTTCTAGATCAACATCCCCTTATTTTAATCTTTTAAAAATTATTCATCCTTTTTATCAGAATTTATCTTATTATTCCTTCCTGACTAATGGGAACTTTTTTTTAAATTGCTCCAGTATTCAATAAGACCACTGCAGACAGCACATGTGAAACAGGCTACGAAATAACCTCACCATGTTTGTATTGTTAATTTCCATTCACTAAAAGTGTTTGTTGTTTTTAATTGACATTTTCAGGTTATTATTTCAAGTGTATGTCAACTTATGGAAGTATCCCTACAGAGACAAACCTTCTTGTTAAAGAGTAAGATCCCTTTTGTTTTACCAGAAACAGCCCCTTACTGTCAAACCCACAAGAATCCATTTATATAAACAGTAATTTTAACATCATAAAATGGACTTCAAAGTTGACAGAAAGAAAATAAATTCACAAAAAAACATCTTGGTTCAACTTTCAGATGTTCCAAAAATCACCAACTCTGGTTTGGTTAAAATAATACCTTAATTTTATCCAGTTAGATGTAGGAATATGCTGGATCTGTATAAATTAAAATTACTGTTTATTTAACTGGAGTCTGGTGAAACTGGCCATGGTGATTTTAGGGTTGTTTCTGGGTAAACAAAAAAGATCTTACTCTTTAACCCAGAAAAATGGCTATCTCTATAGAAATCCTTTCCATAATGTTGTTAGGTTTTTGCAATAATAATGTACGCCTATCAGTGGCAAAAACAAGAACTTTTAGTGGATGTACATTGACCGCTTGAAGATGCTGTGAGTGGTTACAGCCTGTTTTGCTGCTGCCAACTGCAGCATTCTTCAGTTTTAAGAACTGCTGTTCCCATAAGTCACACAAAAACATGGAAAAACAGGATCCAGGTTGACAAATACCAAAGTCACCTGTTGATCAGTTAGTCGGTATATCACATAGTTTATCATAAAAGTCATAAATTTAACATTTCCAGTGGCTACATTCACAAAATTTGTAAATTTTCCAAACTGTCTTTTGGAATTGTGCTTATTTTCTTCTGTTTTCATGTCATTTTCTCTCATCTTCCTATTTTTATCCAGGACTCTGATCACGCTGTATTAGACAGAATCTGTAAAACTGCCTTATGATGATGACTCCTACAAACTACAAACTACAAACTACAAACAATCCAATTCATTATGACAAACCGGTTCATGGGGCAGGAAGGGGCATGACTATACCCCTCACTGGGGTATAGTCATGTTCACTTCAGGCATGTGCTGAATATTTACATCGTAATTACCATTGCTTGCGACATGTGATGCAACCAAGGAAATCACTTTGGCCTGTGTTAATTGGAGTCTAACTGCTCTCCAGACTTGTGGCTGGTTAGGCGTAATTTGGCCACAGCAGTCTGATCAATGTCAGCCTGCTACATCCTAATCACAGCCAGATAAGAAAAACAGAGAGTCTCACAAAGAGCTGCCCACATTGGAATATATTTTCACATATACTGTACAGTGTGATGTGCTGAATGTTGAAGCTATTTTCATATTTTTTGGTGAGATTGATCAACAACTGATAAACCAAGATTTTCTATTTAAAACTGGTAATGGGGTCAGGGAATACAGATACACCGAAACCTAATGTGGCCACCACAAGCTTTATGTTATGTCTCAGATATACTGGATTACATTTATTAGATTAGAGTTAAAAATATCATGAAATGTTGGGGTTTTAAAAAATCCCTTAACAGACTGCCCTGTGCGACAGAATTTACTTTAAATGTCAGCCGCGTGTATAAGATTGAAAGTCCTTTTTTAATATTGTATAAGGTAATAACTTGGCTACAGTTTCTTAAAACAAGATAAAAAAAAACCACCTCCTTCTTTCCATAGTCTTACATCCTGCCAGTCTCACACTGCCATTCAGTTTGTCAGGCGACGGTGAGGAAGTATGAAGATATTAGCTTAATGTCTCAACTCCAAAAGATGTGGTTTATTTAAAACATCTAGAGGAAGCACGTAACCATTGCAGCATTTGGCCTTGTCTTGGATAAATAAAAGGATATGGTTTCTGCAGTAGTGACAGTCTCACATAATATATACTGTAAATGTGTCATCATGCCTCCGTCTGTGCCCCAGAGTGATAGTTTACCTGAACTGATGGAAATTAATGGTGATGTGTCACTGTATCCAAGGGCCTTTTGGTTGATATATTTTGACTTCTGATTACCGACCGCATAATTACATCTTCTTTTTTTTTTTATATTCCCTCCCAACCCGTCGCACGCGTTCATGTTGACTTTGTGGTTTTCCTAAATTGGACTCTGGCTCCAGTTGGCTGAGTTTCCATAGTAACCTTTAGCCTTATCTGCTACCAGTGGGAACAAACAATGAGGTCTTTCACTTTCTCAACTTTTTTTTTTTTTAACCTTTCCACAAGTTCAAGTGAAACGGCCATTTATGTGCATGTGAGCTAAATTTAAAAATGAGCAAACATTATTAAATTATTTTCAAAAAGTATACATTTTAAATATGGTTTACATATGGAATATGATGTTGAAACTAAAAATGTACTAATATATATACATATATATAAACTTAATTCATGAATACCTTTGTCATACAGTCTTTATGAAAAAATTAACTTCTCTGTTATGAATTTAAAAAACTACATTTTATTAGAAAGACTTCATCTGCATTTTTGGGTATAATGAGATACTTAGAAATAGTTCTGTTTTTTTACCTCGCTTCTAACATCAACATATAGTATAGTATAAAACTAAATATAAGGCTGCACTATGGATAAATATTTTATTTGAATACTGCTAGTTTACATTGGTAAAAACAAATAAGTAAAGTGCAATAAAGATGTTTAATTTTTTGGTGAAGGACCTCTTCTATTTTTTATTCTATTATAACAACTGTCTGTTAACACTAAACACATTTTCTTTTCAAAACAAAACCCCAAAAAAGGATAATTTTGCAACAATATATTGCTTTTTCTCTCCAGTGGTTCAATCCTTATGATTGATCTTGGTTGAGGAGAGGACATTTCCTCAGATGCTGTAATGATCTTATTTAATGTATAGCCTCACTGATGGATGAGGCTGTGGCTCATTGAGCTGAGCCAACTTCTGCAACACGCACAGGGGAGGAGATGTGGAGTGTTTTCCTTGGTTTTTCTCCTAGGTCAGTACATTTGTTCAATGCAAAATGTCATTATTAATCTAACAGGAAAGAGAATAGCCCAGACGATCCCCTGTTAAGCCACAAAGTCATTCTTCAAAGCAAAATTTGTAATAAAGCACTTGATCCTGTATCAAGAGCTTTGACCCAACATAAATGGCAAATTTGTCAAATCTGAAAACTTGGTGGAGTTTATGGTTTTGTTTAAGACTTAACCATGATAGTAAAGACATGTTAAATTGTTAAACTTTAAAAAAAAAAATGTAATTTAGTTTATATAATATAAAAGCTCTCTTCATTGGTACTCCAATTTGGATTGCTGCAAAAATTTCAAAAGATTAAACAAAATAATAATTAACAGATTAATAGTTAGAATATAATATTAATGATACGTGGCTTTGTCAAGACTTGGTACACCGTTAAAGGGGCAAGCTTTAGAGTAAACTGCCCTTTGACTTTTTGAAGTCTTTAGCTTGGGAGTCATGCTAATAAGTTTGGTTAAACAAGTAACACACTTGTTATTATGCGTGTGTTGCAACATGTGGTTTACATGCTTTGAAAACAGGACAGGTGTAATCTATTTAGTAAATTCTCTCAAAGATATTGCACTCTTGCTAGTGCTTATAAAAGCTGCCATTTTTAAATTACATACTTTGTACAAGTTGATAATTTGCTCTGTTGAAACTGTGATATCCCTAAAACTATAGAATGTTTTGCTTTATCATTTTAAAACATAAATAATTTGTTATTAAAATGCACAGGTCCCATAGACATGGATGGATTACTAAGCAGGAACTGCCAAGACAAAATTGACTTAAAAAACTGGCCTACCACAAAGAGACACACTACAAAGAGATGCAAGGAAACAAGGAGACAATTAATAACTAAAATACTGACAACAGCCACAAAAAGATATAAAATGACCACAAAGAGACACAAAAAGACAACAAAGAGGTGCAAGGGAGCGGCCTAATGACAAAAAAAAACACAAAAAGGGACAAACCAACCACAAAGAGACACAACATGACTACCAAGGCACAGAAATCAACCAAAAAGTACCGAAGATAACCTTAAAGAGACACAAAACTACCTAAAAGAGAAACAAAACAATAACAAAGAAACATGCAGGGACATACAAAATGACTACAGAGTGACAAAAGGCTTACAAAAAAGATATAAAATAGCTACAGAGAGATACAAAACAACTAAAAGGTAATACGATACAAAAAAAATAAACAAATAAAAGAGACAAAATCACCACAGTCTGTGTGTTTTGCAAAGTTCATGTGAGGTGATGGGGTATTTTTGCATATCTGTTCCCAGGAGTCCATTGTGTTTAAATCCTTATAAGCTTGGAAATAGCAGCGCTTAATACAAAAGGTTGAATTAAACTCTTCAACAAATTAACATCATTTGAACACAAGTGAAGGCTCACACATCCACACTGAGTCCTACCCTTACTGCCACATGTAACAGTGGAAAGGCCTCACTGCGTCCTTTAGCATTCATTACAATGACAATTTTGACCACTGAGCTTCCCACCAAACTGCCACTGTAATAATATTCAGTCTCTGTCAGCACAGTCGTGTGAAAACAAATTAGGACTATGATTAATGAACACTTCCAACAACTCCCAAACTGACCACAGTGATGGGACTCCCAGTAAAGACTGCCTCCTGCCTTCAGAGCTGACATTAACCCCTTTAGCCTTCAGCATCAACACTGACGCTCCCGCGACTCTCATCAATCCAGCGCTGACAACTGTACAACCCATTCGCTCTATCGGCACATTATAGGCCTCTACTTCCAGAGTGCCTGTCTGCTGTAGGGCCATAAAATAGGAAAAACGTGGACAGGGTTCTGTTTTAAGCGCCTATGGAAAGTGTTGATTTTTTTTTTTTTTTTTTTACGTCCTCTAAAAAGGATGTTTTTAATGTGACTTGTACCCTCCAGATTATTTTTCGCTTTGTTGTTAACTGACAGGGTATCCTTACCTCAACATGGGAACATGCTAACACATAAATAATCAGTGTCCACATGCAAACATCATCGAGCAGGATCCACGCGTACCAACGTACAGCATTTATTTATGTTATATCCCTGGTGCTGATGATCCTTCAGCACTTTACTTAAACGCAATCAAACTGCGTGTGTGTCAATATAAGCTAAAAGACACCTTTGTCTGCTCTATAGTTAACTTGTCTCCTGGTCAAACTGTACAACATGAACAAGTGGTAAGGAGAGAACTGGCTGGCAGAGATGAGGTGCTCTGTGCTGACAACCATGTTGGAGTTGATAGACATGACATGTCAGCACCCAGAGTGCCCTCAGAGAGCGATGACGGTGGCCTTTACAAGAATGTCTTTCTGCAAATCACTCACTGGGCAAATATACAAAAGCTGCCCATCGCCTGGCAAGCAGATTGTCCATCAATGCTTAAAGTCCCTTGGTGCCAGTTTGGGTAATACTGAACTTAAAATGTCCATTTGCTATCAAAAGGGATATATTTTTGCCTCAACCTGTATTTTGCGCATCTCTCATCAGATCCTATTCACACACCTGTTTCACATATATACCCGCCCTCAAATACACAGGCAAAACATTGACTGGAACACAACTAGTCAAACTGAAAAACACGGGGAAGAGAACTGCAATACGAATATATATTTTTTTAAACTTAAAGTCTATGAGTGTGAAATCCAAATCATAAAACAGTATGAAGCTTCAGGGGGTGAAGTATATTGCTTACAATACAAGGTAATTACTCACATTCATCACTCTGGTTATAAATGGAAATCTTTTCCCTCCTCAAGGCAAGCTGTAAAATAATATAAACATTTACCCATAACCCAGCAATTTTATTAGTATAAAACACAACATATTTGCTCAACCTGCAGCTCTTTTCCAAGCATGTATTATGCAGTAATCTCCCTATTTTACAGTAACAGGTTTTAAATGTAATAAAGAAACACCAAGGGCACGTTTTGCTGCATGGGAAAAGTCATAAATCACACTGTGTCTGCAGAGTGACAAATTACTGATGTCATCAACACGGCATGCCAAAAGCAGAATCTTACCGTCAGCTGGTGCACACTGACTTATAGGCTGACACTGCTTATAGCATGCTGGAAAAGTGTGTGGTACAAAAAGAGCAATCCTGAAGAGAAGTTCCCACAGTTAGAAGCAGATACTTCACATAGTTAATATGTGTCTGTTTTGGGTAATATACAGTAAAGACGGTGCAAGACTTGGATGGCAGGCAAACAACTGCTATGGTACTTTGTGGCTTCTCTGCTGCTTTTGATATGATTGATCTTAATTTTATAAGTGATCGATGTTTGATAGGTTTCTCTCTCTCCAATACTTAAAACCCTCTGACACTTAATCAGTTGGCCTATATGTCAAATTATGAGGCTCTAGGTACACCCCAGCGTCAGTTTTGGATGCTCAGGGACAACATCAATTTACGTTTGTTACATCACTTGTGAACTTCGGTTTTTACATTAACTGTACAGTTTCTACTTGTTAAATGCATTCAGTCTCTTTTTTTAAAAAAAAAAAATAGAATATAGAGAAAACCCCTTTGTTTTTAGGATTATTTTCTTAGGTTCAGACAACGAAAGTATGCGGTTAGGTTTAGTAAAAATAATGGTTTGGCTTTAAATACATATTACTAACATAATGTCATATGCACCATGTGACATGCTTCACTAGCATAGTATGCTACACTTACTAGCACAACGCATTATAAGTAAAAACCTTAATTGGCTTTTGGTTTGACGGAGGACACAAACTGCAGTCTCGGGGGTGAAAGTCTGAGGTTTGTTTGACCAATTCATCTCCCCTTGAGCCCATACCAAGTTGGTCTCTCTGGTTTCTCTTGTGGAGTATTGTTAAGAGACTTTAACAGTTGTATATATTGTGATATGAAAAACGAAAAGCAGTGCCAAGAAAAAAGAGACAACAAAGATTAAACAAATCTGGCACCTGCACACGAAAGTCACCACGGACAGCAGGCACTTCAGTATAGTGAGAAATGCAGATTTCCTTGCAGTAATAGGCTAAATCAGCATGTGAACTAGTTTGGCAAGGGCTTGAATGTAAAAGACATTCATTTATGTGTTAAAGTCCCGCAGTTTAGTTTTAAATTTCTCAGGTCTTTTAAGTACATTCAATATTACAAGAACATCCAAAATGGCTGCTCTGTAAAGCATTAACTGTATAACTATATGGACAGTAATTAATACACAGAGTACACTCTGATACTCTGTTATTAATAGTCCTTCAAAACTTGCAAAACCACGAGTAGAAGCAGAAATGCCCCTAATTTCTGCAACGGGCCAGGAAATATTAAAATGAGCAATCCCACCCTCGTAGATGGTTACAAATGACGAAGAACCGCTGGAAAGCTTTCCACTCAGCACTCTACCTGCATAAGTGTGACTACTGTACAGACCAGAAATTATACAGAGACAAAAGTAAACATGTCTAAGCAATGTTTACTTTACAGCACACCTCATTTACCATGAAAAAGTTTACTGAATTAAGCAAAGACACGGTGAGAACGGGAAGTGGCGAAAGGGAAGGAAAGCTGAAAAATGGGAGACACAGGGCCAAGGAGAGATACCGAACATCATGTACACATACATGAATTAATTTTTAAGATTTATTTAAGAAAGTGTATGGTTGTATTCTCTGGCACCAGGCCACATCACTTATACAGGTGTGAGATCTGTTTCTCTCAGATGCATGCTCACCCACGGCTCCTCTCTGCCGCAACATTCAGACATGTTTATTTGGACACATGCCATAAATCCTAAGCTTTCGGGGAGGCATGGGGTGGGCCTGGGTATGGTGCAGGAGGCCTGTCCTGCTCCAATGATAATTTGTGGTTTGGTGCATGTTCGCCGGTCTACAAAGAGGCCTCAGAGTGCCACTGGCTGGCTGCACCTATGGCCACGTCCACTACAAATAAGCCAATGACCCTTATTCTGCAGAGGGAAATATTTGTATAATATAAAGTTATTTTCCTGAATTTACCTTCAGACGTCTTGGGAAACTGTTTACATTTTAAAATAGTATATATACACTTTAAGGGAGAGAAATAATATGTTCAATGAGAGTAGGAAGGTAGCATATAAAATAATTGGAAGCCAAATTAAGGCTATAGTAAAGCCGCATGACACATTTTCTTTAATGACATAGAAAAACTTGTGTGTAAAAAAAGATCCCCGCTGCAATTAATACGCACAGTAAAGCACACCTGAAAAACATAACTTTTTAATGAACTGTGCTGAAATGATTTCATTTTTTACAGCATGGCAAATAAAAGCTTTGCAAAAATTTAGATAGTGATTTGGAGACAAGTTGGAAAATGATTAGCTGCAAATTAATTCTACTCATGAATGATATCCATACTAACCTCCAAAGCCTCCTTTGAGCCCTGTACTCTCTTAACCTTAACCTTAACCTCTGCTCTCTCCCCGGTCAACACACTCTGGACAAAGTCAATTTCCTGCCAACACTCCCTTATCCACTCACAGTGTTTATAGACCTCCTTCTGTAGAAAAGGGCCGCTAATTTAGAGCTATGCTTGTGTCACCTGGTGAATCTCATACCCCAGGACCCCGATCGGAACTGCTATGGGTCAGAGGTGACTGTCTGGCCCCTGGCTTATCAAAGCTGTGTTTATTTAAAGTCTATGTGCAGCAATGGACGACAACAAACAGAAGGACCACAGGCAGTGGAGCAATTTGGAGACAAATCCTAGTTAGGCATACAGATTAGGCGTGCACGTTGCAGAGTGTATAGCTGTTGAAATGTCAGCATTGTCACTCTCAATCGCGGTGACGATGGCTTGCTTTGCTCTGGAATACTGTAAGGTGAATGCACCTCGGCACCTTGTGACATTCACAGAAAACCTGCAGAGGGGCTGAACTCGGGTGCATGTTTACAGGCTTTCCTTGGATAAACAATCTGTCTTGATTGGCACTTACATGAGTCCCCCCTCTACAAATCTGACATACATCTCATCCACAGGAATCTCAACCTGAATAGTAAACACTTTTTTTCAATCTCTGCTAATACATTTATGGCAAGAATTAACTGTCAAGCTGAGAGTCCAGAGCTGTCCAACTAGATTCCTTACAATCTCCCATTGCACAATTTCCTAGATAAATCAAACACTCCATTACACTTGTTGCGCCTATAATCCCAGAGCAAAAGATTATGGAAACACTTGTAATACTAACATTAGCCTAGTCATAAATACATCCGAAAAACAACTTGAGGCTCCCTGGAGCCTGCAGGTTCTGCTCGAGACACCACGTAGTAATTTATTAACTAATTACCAAGGTGCAGAAGAAGCAAAAAAAAAAGAAGAAAAGGTCTAGCAGAATTTTAAGCAGACTGTCAAAAGAAAAAGCATCAGTCATTTGAGCAAGTGCCCCATGTCTCCAAGTGACAATGCCTTGTGGCTTTAGGAATTATGACAGTAGTATAGGAGGACGTAGGAAGACATTGTTATAGAGCAACAGTCCGCATAGAGAGGGGGACAGGGATGACTGCCCACTGATCAGTGAGGCGGTGTTGATGTTAATGAGAAAAAACAAAGGTTATGTTACTGTTACCCTTTTTCTATTAACAAAGGTAGAGCCCTCTACCCAAGGGTGCTGTTCTCCTACACCACTTGCTAAAGCGGATGTAGGATAGCAAATGCCATCATATTCCTTCGTTTATATACTGAGGGCTCCATACCTTTTCAGGTAGGCATGTCATGATTTGCTGACTATGTTTATGCAAAGTTCAGTGGGCAAATGCACGCTCTAGATTGGAAGAGAGTATTACCTTAAGAGTGCAGTAAAGGGCAAAGCTATTAGGACTAGGGTGACAATACAGTAATATCGACTTTTGCCTTTGAGCTAACATTCACTATAGCATTGGTACATCGTAAAACATATTTTTTCAGTTAATTTGGAGGCAATTCTTGCCCCATAATGACTCTGCCAAATCAAGCTGTAACATTACCAAATATCTATCCACGTGTCTATAATGCACTTTATAAAACATGGGATTTTCTTGGATGATTCATGCTTTATCGGCATGAATGAAATAAAACATGAGCAGTGATAAAGTGGTAGTTGATGAGGTCGTTGTACCACCAAGAAAATGGGTGGCTGATAGGAAAGTATACCATTAACAGCTGGAAAAAGAGGTGCGTTTACATGCCAATACCCTCCACTACATCGCTGAACGTGAGTGTGGTTATATCAACACTATGATTAGTACTGAAAAACACCATGCTTTTGCTTTGGTGTAGAAAGGAGAAATTGTCATTTAACATTTTGTCTGGATCTTTGTACAAAAATATTAAAAATATGCTACTGATGTTATAAAATATTGTTATTTTGGTCAATTGTAACCTCAGAGCAAAGTCATTAGAAGAAGCTTTGGGCTCCGCCACACACGCCCGTTAAAGAGCATCCCGAGAAAAGGTAAGGTGTTAATCACGCTTGACCCAACTGTGTTTTCCCACCGGTCTGCACTATATGTAGCCACACATGGTGTCAGGGATGGCTCCCCTGGTTTATTTACTCTCATCTCTGGATCTCTGGAAGCTGTGTGTGGCCTCCATGCTCCTGCGTTGTAAAGGCACTGCCAGAGGAAACGTAACATTTTACAGTGCTCTCTATTGGTGACAGATCTAACACACGTGGCTGGTGGAGTTCAGACACAATGAGAGATGGATTTCAGACTTCAGCTCTGACTGCAAATAAGAGAAATATCCTGAGGTTAGAGCCCCAAATTGTACCTACGGATGTATCTCTTTTAACTTTAATGTTAACTGATGACAAAACTTTTTACTAACCCTTTTTTAAAAAAGAAAATCATGACCGATTATTATTTCTTAGCATATTAAATTCCATATGTGGAATACAAAAGTGCACTGTATAATGTGAAACCTCAGCCTGACCAGCAGTTTAAGTTCCCTTTTAATAATGAACTGATCCATGTGGCACTCTGCTATTCCTACATGATATGAGAGGTATGAGAACAAAGTCGCCCCCTTTGTGCTTCAATTACTGCTGGCAGTATCAGGTCACCCATCCTCTGCTAGATAGATTTTAGATGATCTCTCCTTCCCGGCCTGCTGTGATTGTTTGGCAAAGGAGGCAGGTTTTTATTATACAGTGGCAGGACCTGACTCTGTTTCATTATGAAGGGCAGAGGGGAGAAGGAGGGCAGGTAAGGGCGAGGGCGCAAGACTGGGATAAGTTCCCCTTTGTGTACACACAAGGAGGTAAAAGGCAGACTGTATGTGGCGGCTAGGGGATCACTTGAGTGGCTGCACGGGTCCTGTCGCGTGGCCCTGAGGCTTTCCTTTGGTTAGCAAGCTCAGCCCTCCCTGTTCACAGCTTCAGAAACGGGCCTTACAGTATGG
Organism: Plectropomus leopardus; assembly: GCF_008729295.1. Classification (NCBI taxonomy): domain Eukaryota; kingdom Metazoa; phylum Chordata; class Actinopteri; order Perciformes; family Serranidae; genus Plectropomus; species Plectropomus leopardus. The sequence continues at coordinate 17,388,181 of NC_056479.1, read as the reverse complement.
CCACCCATTGCTCTACCAGTCACTGACACACATATGGCTGCTATGGATAGTAGAAAGTGGAATATTGTTAAACACTAACAGTAATTATGAAGGTGGACACAATTACTGTATGTCCACATTTTTCTCCATTTACTGGTTTGATCAGGTTATGGGCAGTCATGGTCCATAATGTTTTGTGGCCCATGATGATTTCTGATAATGTGTTTTACATAAACAATGCATCAAGGAAAAAAATAGCTTAATTTGGATTTCTTTCCTGACATAAAACTAATTTTTTGTTTTGTTGTATGTGTGTTTGCCTTTATTGGTTTTAGAGGTAAAGGCAACAGATGCCAGTGCCCTATGGTGGGATTAAATCCTTTTGAATTACAAATAGGCTAACACTGAACTTGTGCATAAAAACATGTCTGAAACCTTTGAGCTCAGCTGAGATGGAACATTGTTATGCATATAAATGCAACAACGGGCATGGAAACAATATTATGGTGAAAAGCTATGACAATAAGGGACCCACTCATGGCTATTTTTTCTATAGAAGTAGCATGAATATATTTCTGTCACCTACTTTTACTCACCTACAGTTTGCATCCATGTCGGGATGCTTCACACACATTTTCCTCTTGGCAGTAAAGAAGATTCAAACTATACAGTCTCCACAATTTCAAGGTGGACACCCAAGTTCAGTGTCACCACTTCATCATCTGACCAAATATCTCCCTCTCTGTTACTGAGAAATGACATTGCATAAAAGGGCCAAATTTTGAAAGATTCCTTCAGGGCATTCTTGGGATATCACATTCATGAGAATTAGACAGAGGAGGTCTCAGTGACCTTGACCTTTAACCTATGACCACCAAAATCTAATCAGTTCATTGTTAATGCCAAGTTAGCATTTGTGCCAAATTTAAAGAAATCCCTAGCAGCATTCTTGAAATATCACTTTCAGAAGTATAGGACTGACGTGCAGATACACCTCAGACAACCCAAAAACATAATGCCCTCAGCAACAACTATTGCCGGCCCAGAGGCATAAAAAGAAAAGAAAGGAAAATACAAATGGTTGGAAACTGGTACCAGCCACTAGCCAAATACTGGAAAATATACAAGTGGCTGCTAGATTTGCTTCACTCACCAGCCAAAAAAACAATAGTCATCTATTGAGTGGCTAGTAGATTTTGGACAAAAAAAGGTTATTTTCAACATAAAATGGTGGGTGTATACAAAGGGGGCACAGGCATTTATAAATATAACTATTTATGGGTGAGATAATGCATTTTCTACGCATCAATATTCAGCCCATTAATTTTTTTGTTTATGTTGTTGAAGAACCTCACATGAGAAAAGACGTAGAAATGCTCTGCAGAGCATTTGTGAATCTTTGCTTTGCAGATACAAATGAGTTGTTTTACAAGCTCAGCAACTGACTATAATATGTGTTGGTAGTGAATCTGTTTCCCTGTTTTTCTCTCAATTCCTTAACTGGAGAAACCCAATGCAAATGGTTTCAGGGACTATGTTTTACGTTCTCTGCTAAGTGTCTCAGACATTCACCTCTTCCTTTTCAGGAGGGCATGCGTGGGCACATGTGGTCTAAATTATGATGTTATATGATGCAAAAACACTGTGGCTCAGAGAATCAGTGAGGTATGAACCATTGCTATGTCTTCTTTCAGATCCCATCACTCAATTTTTTGTGCCTTCCTCAGCAAACACCACTTCCTCTGCTTGACCGTTAACACTTAATGAGTTGTTATGATGCATATAATAACTGCAAACTATTATCCAGGGTGAATGTTGTTCTTTAAAGAGGTTACATCAGTGTCTGGCAAACAGTGAGAGAGAAATTCAGCAATGCATTGAGTACTTGAAGAGTGCTCCATCTCATCATCTCCAAATGTCATACAACGGTATATATTCCTACTGATCGTACCCCACAGCAGAGGTCTGAGGCAACGGAGTGGCGATAACATGTCTCACCTTTGTCTATGACTTTTGGTATATGACGCCCAGCATGATAGCGGTGCTCCATACAGACCTGCCACCCTGAGCCTGCCTTTCAGCACCTTCTGGCCCAACAGAAAGGGCTTCTTTGTTCAGTCTTATGCTTGTGACGTCCACTCAAGACCATGCTTCCATTAGCAACAGCCTGCCAAATAACCAGGGATTGTGATGGAGCCTAATACCCACTGCATATGTAGTATTTACTTAAGGAGGAATAGAAAATTGTCCCTCCCATAGCGTCCAGAAACAAGACTACTATTATAACTCCCTTTAGTCACACTCTCTGGCTTTTACCAGGATGATTGACTGATTGATTTTACCAATAAAGGTTTGTCACCTTTGTATATTTTTGATTTATCATCATCATCTTCACTGGGTTCATAATGGCTCCAATGTTATATTCTACACTAATTGATTCTTTTTTTATAGCATGAAGCTCAAAAGATTAAGGTCATAATAATTAAGGTCCCACGGTTGTACAGCAGTAGCAGTCTGATTTAAAATACTTTGTCCAGTTGTACAATTTTCCATGTAGGCAGAATTTTAGTTGAGCAAGCAGACTTTGCAACACACACATTCAAGAATTTCATATTTTATTGGAGTCACCCGAAAGGTGTTTTATTGCGCATGAAACACAATCCTGTACAAACATAATGAAAAGTAAACTTAAATTTCCCAAAACTTCTAGGAAGACTAAATAAGTGACACCCTGGATTTGATTTGACCTGTGGTATTTTTCCACTGGGCAGGCCCGATATTCCATGACCATGTTCAAAAATAAAGTATGCCAGTCTTTTGCTTATTTTACTTGGATACGGTGACACAGATTCTCTTATCACAGCTTTCCTTTTACTCACATTGTCCCGGTATAGACTCCTAGAGCATGTGAATTAAATCCAGGCTCCCAATTCAAACATGTCTCACAGGCAGACTCACCTGCTGAGCCAAGTCTACAAGTATATGGAAATAAAACAATATTCAAACATTGCTTTTAAAATAAACATTTGCACTTGGTCGACATAGCTGGCAAATGCTCTTCTACGCTGTCTCTATTTGAGGAAATCCAATAGGTCTCTTCACATTTTCATGGATTATAATGATGGCCATGCAACCTATCAAATCATCATGCCATAAGAGCTACAAACTCACTGGTTTCTATTTAGAGACAAAGACAATCCTTTTTTTCAACCCTACCGCTCTACCCTCAATATGCATGTATGCATGCATGTATCATCCAAGATGGGAAACCCTGCCCATCTCTGTTTTTAATGAAACTTTTTTCAGGTGTTACTGTTAATGCTGACCCTTGTAGTCCAATGGCACTGATTCTATGTAGGTTTCTAACACACATTTGTGCATCTCAGGTCCTATCAACAAAGACTTGTCTTTTATCTGCTAAGGTAATCCATGACTTATATCTAAAGCAAGCTCACAGCAAACTTGTAGTCCTTTTCCTGATTTAAACTCTCAACACATTCTCAAAAGGTTGAGTGCAAATTTTAGGCGACATATCCACCAAATACTATGCCCTTTTTTGTCCACTAAACTGATGAGAATCAGTTTTTGATACAGCCACCCACTATTTTGGACATATTCTTTTCTGTTCAGAAATGCTGTGCAAATTTAGGCATAGTTTTGGTGAATTGAAACTGGTGGTTAAAAATGAACTGCCCTATTCAAACCTAAGCAGGGCAGTCTCCACAGAGAATATTTTGGTTCATTTTCTAGACCTTCTGAATACTTAAAGAAAAGGATTGTGTGTTTGTTTGTCGGTGGTAACTGGCTAAGTAACCAACTGTCAGATGTTGAAATTAAGCCTTGTTTTACATGCTTTTTTAAAAGTCTGACCACTTCGGTGAGTCCAACATACTTGGTTATAAATCTTGCAGGTACTGAAGAGAGATGCCATGCATGCATTAATTTTTCAGGCCCACCACACACCTTTCCACAGGCCTACAACAACAAAACAAGGAGTGTGGTCAGGTTTTCCAGTCCAGCCTTATTAAAGGGGAGGAATATGAAACATGTGTCCTGTGCTTACAAAGGGCTGAGGCAACCAAATGCATCACCAAGATCAACACTTATTTCAACAACCAACAGCCATGTCGTTGTTTACAGAGAATCATATATTATTATGAAGAAAGGTTAGACTATGAATACAAAATAGAAATTCAAATTAAAATTTTAATGAAAATTAATTGCCTATTATTGATACTGCTGAAATACTTATTTCAGTATTATTCTGTCAGTGTAATCACAGCACTCCAGTTATTGGCAGTAATGCACCATTAATCTCTTATAAATACAACAACCAGCAACAATGAAGACAGTGTTGAATTCAGGTTTCAGCAGGTTACAAGGTGTAGGCCTTAAACTGGTTGTTAAATTGGGATTAAAACAACAAGTGTTACGGAATATTTTAAAACATCCCAACTAGGGATGCCACAAAAACCCACATTTCGATACCAAGTCAATGACAAAATTCTGAAAATGTGACAGTACTCATGTTTCTCCTGTACCATTGTACAGGAAGTACAAGAGATGCAATCCTTTCAGCCCTGACAGGGCAGCATATACATCTACAACTATTCCAGTCTACAGTTAAATGTCAAAAGAAGAAGAACACCTACCAGAGTGGAAGAACAATAAGTTAAATCAGCTTCATCATCAGTTAAACATTCACACACACTCACACATTTTGCCCAGTAGATAGTCTGACACGTAGACTAGAGGAGCTGCTAATCAAACCAGCGATTTGAGGACAGGTGAGATAAAAAGCTTATGGGAAAGACCAACCATCACATTTTACATGTAGAAGTGCTGAAAAACATAAATCAAGGACAAATATGTCATAGGTTTTCTTGCCCTCAAAATCTCATAAATTCACATAGACCAGTAATTTGCATTTGAGGTGGATTATCAGGAATGGATAAAATTGAAATTAAATTAAATGTTTTTAATAATAAGTGTACATTTTAGTATGGGGTTTATTGTTTTGTGTTATAGAGTGGTACTGAATTCGTATGAGGAATTGTGGAATTTTACTGGTATGAGTATGAATGACAAACATTTTTGGTACTGTCACATCCCAAATTCCAACATTTGAAAACACTATTTCATAAAAGTGATACTCTGTAATATAATAAAGTTGTATTTCACTCCAGAGGTCTGTTGCTGAAGCAACATTAAATGTGGCGTTACTCGTGGCGTTTCTTTGACCCGGAGTAGTGGTCCACCTACAGTATGTGTATAATAAGTCTATTCACACAATAATTGCTGCATGGGAATACCTTTGGTAAACAAGTCAAGATATATCAAAAACAATCGGGTGGTCGCTGTAAATCCCTTCCTCTCCGTGAGCAATTGGGAACAGAGGTGCTCAGTGAGAGTTTCAGTCCCATCTGCCAGCGAGTCCATCAGGATCTGGAAACCACACTGCTTTCTCTCGCAAAAAGTCTGCAGGAATGAAGAGTGTGGTGGCTCCTGGGAGGTTGTGGCAGGACCTGGCTCACCTCAGCTTAGTTAGCTTGTGATACACTTCAGTGTACAGTACAAAATTCTAACACAAGTAGGGTTTTGGAGAAACTGCATCAGTCTTGGGACACTCTTTAGAGGAATGATGCTTGATGTCATGTCAGGAGCATTGGAAGAGTTAGTGTTTTTTTTTTGTTTTTTAATATTCCGTAAATAACAATTCAAAGGCACTGAATAAAACATGAATGCTCTTTTGAAAGCTGAGTCATCTTGGGAGTGCCGTTCCCGTATTTCCTCTGTAACACCCTTGGAAGGAGGGTCGACTCATATTTGAGCCCTGCCGTGAAGTGAGCAGTATCCCATACCTATGATGAATGAGGCTCCTAGCAGGACGGTGGCAAGGAGGACAGCTCCAATGTTATCGCACAGCGCCTTGAAGCACTACACTTCTGAGGGCCCGCTCACCTGGGAGGGCCCGGCACATTAGGGCCTTCATCAATCACATCTAGGCCAGTTTCCACAGGCAGTAGTATAGACAGGCCTGACACAGCATTAAACAGAGGGCTGCTACCGAAATAACCTCATGTTCTGACCATGATCCTCTGGTAGGAAAAAATATTAGTATCACTGTCGCATAAGCAAGAAACTGTTGTTTGTTGTTCATTAATAAAGTTGTAAAAACATGGGAACTTTATCCTTTGTTTGTACAATGAAGAAAAGTTACTGTTCATGGAAAATAAACACCTCATTGTTATGATAATATGGAGGTTAATAGGAATCGTTACTCAAACAAGACTTCTCATAATTCAAATTGGAGAAATGTGGATTTTATACAAGGCTCGCCTTTAAACCTTTACAAACCTACTTGTCTGTGCAATAATTAGTCTTTGGGGACCACCAATGCCTTTTCATAGAGACATATTATCCTTGCCATTGCCGGACGTTTTCAAAGCTCATGCAATCAATGCAGAGTTAATGAACCCAGTCCTGGGGCTCCTGTAGCCCAAAGGAGGCACACGTTGAGAGGCCCCTATACCTGAGAGATCCATTTAAGGGTGAGATATTCCAAGCGGAAAAGCCTATTGGTAGCCAGGCCACAGTTTATAGGGGTCAGAACAATTGGGAGAAAAGCACACCCAATCTTTCAGGGGTCCACATGCGCAGTAACGCTGTCAACACACAAGGGAGAGCAGGACCCCTGAGGGTCGGTCATGGGGCAAAGCCTATGCCAGAGCCTCTCACCTTCTCCCATAAATCCTTACAATCTGAACTCTCACTGAATGTTGTGGGAAGGTCAGGTGTTTGGCGCTCTCTCTGGAGAGGCCAGAGTTGTCCTGTGCACGCCTGTTACTGCAGAAAGACCCTTCAAACTCTTGACCTTTTCAACTGAATGCTACTGTTTTCATTTGATACTTGAGCGAAAGGAGATTGCTCCTGAATGTCTGTTTCAGTGAATGTACTTACAGCCTAGATGGTAAAAGAAAACGTTAGCACTGCATGTTTCTGCAAACCAGGGATACATTACACGTGTACATTTGATATGTATAATATCAACATTTCTAATGTGATGTAATTCCGATATTAGCGTATTTTTTTCATGAGAGGTGGAGTAGATGACAGCAAGACGACTGTCAAGCAGCGGACCAGCGCTGCCTCCAAAATATTGTGGCATCAAAATTAGGTTATTTTAGTGAGACACTGCAGCAGTTGCAGCAGCAATTGTGCCATTAATACCGCGTGGTTTTCTTAGCGATGCCATGACATTTCAAGCTGTGATTGTGGCACCAAAACCAGGCATTTTTAACCAAACCATAACAAAGCGTTTTTTGTGCCTCAACATATTAAGCACAGAGTTGTTAAAACGTAAAAACGTAAAGTAAGGTAAAGTTTACATAATACATAGTAATATATAACAACTTACAGATGTTACATATGTGTGGTTTGCAGACACAGACTACGCCAACATTTTATCTGGTATTTGGGTTAAAACTCAAGATGAAAACATGACTAAGTTATTATATATGCCTAAGGAAGAGGAACAAAAACTGACTAGCAAGCTATTGTTGAAAATATCTGTTTAGTTTTTAAGGCTGCCATAGGTTTAACTCTCATTTGGATTGCCCATGGTGAAAAAATGCACTCGTGTTTTTTCTTTTTTTTTTAATAAAACCTTCCACCAAATGGCCAAAGCTGTTGAATGAGGCTTCCAGCACACTGCAGTACATTGTGGTACACTGTACCCTGAGCAAGGTGTGCTGTGGTATCTGGCCTCTGTTTTTTCTAAGAGGTGGAGCGTGCCTGTCTGCTGTCTCCTGGTCCGGCTCTGAGGCTGTGGGAGAATCGGAGGGTGAGCAGCTATTTGTCTTGGCCCAGAAGGGACATGTGTACTGCACTATAGCTCACTGGATAGGTGGATGTGGGCACTGGAAGTTGGCATGGTACATTCATACTCATTATGACAAGCACACACGCACATGTCCACACACAAGCTACACCACACACAGACAGACACACACACACCACCTCTAGTGGATCCATTCCCAGAATATTTTGGAATTACACCAGCTGCATGTACTGTATGGAGTGTATGCAGGTTGGCCGTTTGGTTTGGCATTGCCAATAGACTGGAAAGATGTCATGTGACTTCTGGAAAAAGTGGTTCCCACCAGCCTTATGTCTGCATGCCAAACTAAGACATGGGCGATAGAATGCGGCACAGTCTGAGACTATTACAAGCGCCAAAACAAGGTGGGCAATTTAAGATACCTGCTGATGGTAAGTGAGTATACTTATTTATATTTCAAGCAATCATTGTCGTCAATAGATTCAACATTCTTGGACTTCTTTGAAGCTCGGTGTTACTTCTGAACAATAACTGCACAGTCGTCATATTATATAAGCTGTTAGACCTGTATCTTGCGTGACTTAAAATAGGTTGGACTACTAATGGTGCTAACAGGGCCAACAGCATTTAGGTGACCCAGCAAGGTGGCAGTTCACCTAAGCTGATAAACAGGTCCACAGAAACACAAGTCTGTTGCCTTTAGAGGGATTTAAACCAGCAGACTTGCAGGGGCCTACACTGACACTGACAGCTTTATAGAAGCATGACACTGGCAGGACTGAAGCAGTAAAAACACTAAGACAACATACACCTTAGGAAATAATGATTCCACCGGCAAGTACATTAAGTTTGTTTGTGTGTGTTAGTGTATGCATAGCGTAGTGTGTGAGAGCCACAATTTGGCATACAAATCTCCATGTCTACATGCTTGTGTTCATGCAAATGCAAACTGCTTGGCATCGAGAAAGCGACTTCTCTGTTCACTCAGGGTCAAGTGAGCGAATAATTATAGGAGGTGGCCTTCTCTGGAGTCTGTTTATAACTCTGTTAAGGGAGAGTGTCAGTGGCAGAGAATGTCATGCTCGCTTCATAAATACAATACCACCTTGCCTTTCTGAAGTGAGCTAAGAGTAGGGCAAGCCTATAAGTGACTCCCATGCTTCCAGAGAAACACACACACCCACCCAGACAGCCAAAGCCTAACAAGACTGACTATCTACATCTAAACCAGTCCACACAAACAAAGATGTATGTACACGCAAGCACACATGAAAATACAAACATGGTGGTAAAAAAAAAATGGCTGATGTCAGAGTCACGGGCACGTTCACGCTGACACCTCCTGGGTGACACGCTGCTGTTCACAGGCCAGGGCTGCAGTGTTAGCAAGCTACGGTGCCACAGAGGACAAAGACAGCCTTCATGTGGTGTTCACTCAGCCCTGGAGACTACTTCTGGTTTTGTGTGTCTGGAAATGAGAATGTGAGGTGGCAGTGAGACCCCATCGACCCAAAATCAAGCCCAGGGGTTATTTACTCACTTGACATTTACTGGAGTTTACACTGTCTTTCTTTCCCAATGCTGCTTCGGCACATTATGCATGTATACATTTCCTATCCTTTCAATTTGGGATGGAATAATTGCAAAGGAGCAAAGGTACAGTTGGATTTCTCCAACAAGCAAATGCTGATTTCCCTCAGTGGGACATGGTTTCAGTTTTCAGCAAATTCTATATTGACAAAGACAAGGCCATCACCAAGGTAACTCTCAAGTTCAACAAGTAACGGCTTCGGTTTCTGATACACAAAACCTCTCTCCATCTCCGACACCACTGAGGAGGAAATATTAGTTCCTTAATAAAACATAATTTTGTCTGGAGGTTGAGCCTGAGGGCCCTACGAAAACAGATGTTGTCTTGTCATGTTAGCAATATCACGCGTGAGGCCGGGATCTATTTCATTCTGTTTTCATAATGAGAGGATTTCTCCCTCTCTGTCCGCTGTCTCTCACGTCAGTTTGTCTTGAAAACGGAGCCGCATTCCACACACACTGTCACCTTAATTTGCTAGCCAGATTTGAGGCCTGTTCTTGAGATGACAATATTAATTAAGGGCTAATTAAAGTTATGCAAACAAAAGCTCATATTCATATTTTCTCTGCAAAGGTAACCGTATTAAATCAGATGAAGGCTAGCGGTGGCCCCGTAGGCAGACAGGAGTTGTAAGCCATGCGTAATTAAATAACATGACACCTCGCGGCCTGCTAGCTCACTGTAGGTAACCCTCCACAACATGAGACGCATTCCAACACATACGTTTGTGTGTCTTGGAATCAGTCAGTCCTCATTGTTAAAGCATGACCAGGCCACCGGAGTAGGGGAGGAATAATACAAACGTCCAAACATATGACGTGACTGACAGAGGGATTCTCCTCCACACAGCCTGGTGCCCCAGAAAGGGCAGAAATGTCATATTTATTTTGAAGGGATCTTTTTCAGTATTGTGTACTGGCATGTATTGGCTTTTAACAATCCAAATAAATGTACAGAAAAGAACTAGAATTACTGCAATTAGGTTGTATGCCTCTACGCACTAGTCGAGTTACAGTTTACAACCATGTCTGTGAAAACATGGACGCTGAACACACATCTTTGCCTGGCAGCACAAAAGATCTATACGACCAGTTTCAAGGTGGGCACCCAAGGTTAGTGTCACCCATTCAGTATCTGACCAAATGTCAAAAATTCCCTCAAGGTGTTCTTGAGATATTGCTTCACAAAAATGAGACAAATACAAGGTCATCGTCACCTTAACCTTTGACCAACAAAATCTATTAAGTTCATTTTTGAGTCCACTTGAGCATTTGTGCCAATTTTTAAGAAATTCTCTCAAAGTGTTCTTGAGATATCGCATTCACAAGAATGACAGATGAGTCACAGTGACCCTGACCTTTGACCTATGTCCCCCAAAATCTAATCCTTTCATCCTTGAGTCTACATGGATGTTTGTACTAAATGTGAAGAAAATCTCTTTCATAGTTCTTGAAATATCACAATCACAAGAATGGGCAGAGGGACAAATGGACAGACATATGGACAACCCCTAAACATAATAAAGCCTCAGCTTTTGCCGCATGGAGGCATAAAGATGTGCCAGGATGGTAAGGGCTAGGACTGACAATGGCTTTTCATTTCTGGATGCATATTCTGACTGGGCACCTCAGACTAAACACATGCCATCTATTGTTTCCAATAGAAAGTGGGAAATGACTCAACATCGAAAGGCTTCAACCAAATCTAATAAAGTCTGTTTATGTTTGTGAAGAAAGACCCAAAGGACAGTGAAGGGGTCAAAAACAGATGGATGAGAATTGTTTAAAGATGCTCTGTCAGAGGATTTGTTTTTTAGACTCCTAGAGGTACAGAATTATGTGGACTTAACCAAAGGAGTTGCAGCTATCTTTGCAGGTCTGTCTTTGAAGTGATTTCACAAGAGCACTTTGAGAGCCGTCAAAGCTCTTCCACTTCTTTCATGTGAGTCCAGCTGAGACATCTCTCTTTCTTTCTCCGGAAGTGATAGGTGGAGGGAGGGGGTGGAAGCTGCTGGCCTGACTGCAGCAGCAGAGATAGGCTCCATGGTGTTGAAAGGCTGTCTGAGCTACTGCAGGGCTCGACTCTGGAAACACCAAGTCGACTAAATAAAGAGAAATTGCAGGCCTCTGTCTGTCCACCCACACAGCTCAGTACAGGCTGCACCAATGACAGGCATAGGAACAATTTAGACGGATAAGATGCCTGATGTCCCCACAGCCTTCCTCAATGACACTGTTATCATATCAGTATAAACAGCTCCAGAGACCTGTTCAGATTGTTGCATCCGTTCAATTTCAGTGAATTCAGTGAGGTCAGACGTTTTTCAGATGGTCAAAAGTCAAAACATGAAGTACAGTATGGTGTATATGAACTCTCTAGTGTACATTGGCATAATTATTCAGACAGTGTATGTTTAAACCAAGCCTGTTGCTGACAGGTAGGGTCTGACTGAACACACTCTGAATAACTGGACCTCTTTTCTGTCCATCGTCCTCAGTGTTTCATCAGAGCCAATACTGCACAGTTCCTGTTATGCTTAATTAGTACATGACTACGAAATCATAACATAAGCAGTGTCAGGTTCCTACTGCCCAAAAATGCTCGTTTCTAAAACAAACTGTTGCTGGGAAAGCGAGGTTTTTGAAATGGCAGTGAATGTAACGGGTGTGATGGTGGCATAAGTATGGTGGGCGGTGTTTGGCAGTGGTGCAGCACTGTGGTGCAGCCCTGCGGGTTTGAAGGTCCCCTATGTTTATGCTTTTGTCAGACACTGTGTTGGCCCCCGGGCCAGGCCCCTGGAGGACCCCTCTTGGCTGCTGCTCTCGCTCCTGTCTGCTTGCCGTGACTTCTCCATAATAAATAAGCAGCTGTAGGCCTGGATCTGCGCTCTGCATATTCTCACACAACCTACTGTAAATTAGAGGGGAAGCTATCCCAGCACCGGCACTTCATACACTTACAGCCTGCCGCACTTACCGTGTTACACAACACTGGATGAAGCCAGCAACAGCCTTTCTACATACTATGTGACTCATTCACTGAACATGGAACACGTTCCTCGAATAGTTAGCAATTCAGGGTTACCTGTCAATGAAAAATCATCTACAGAACACCAACGCTCACAATTGTTCATAGAATTCAGATGATAGATAGGATCCAATGACTTAAACTGGTAAAAACACTGAATTAAGCCTTTTTATGTTAAAAGAAAACAACAACAACAACAAAAAAAACCCTGTCTTTTTCCAACACTCGTCATGAAAGAGCTGTCATCTATGGTGACTGGTGCAAAAACACAAATGACCCTATCTAGAGCCAGTGATTGGTTTGTCCATTCTGGGCTACTGCAGAAACTCTGCTGTGCCACATGGTCAACTCCATGGATGTGCTCCTACAGCTCATTTTAAGGTAATGAAAATACAAGGATGCTTATTTTTAGGTGATTATACACTCAAGAAAATATTCCTATTATGTTCTAAAGCCCAAAAATTCTACTATCTGGACCCTCTTCTAAAGTAAACAGGCAAAGTTCTGATGTCATTTGTCTGGTGGTATTAAACAAATGGGGCCTATTACAGACAGCAGGTATACTGTATGTAGGCTTAGAAACTACTGAGCAAGACCCAAAAAAGTCTGCAGTAAAAATTCTGGTAAAGTTCTTAAGTTTCTGAAAAGAACAAGTGGAAAGAGCCCTGAGTAAAGCAAAATGAAGTCAGACATAACACCTCTAACCGAGGAATAACAGCATGAGAGATTCCTGCCTTCTGGACCCATTTACACATTGCTGCAGCATATATTGTGGTTTAAACACTCTTTTAGAGATCATTAAGCTATAGAAATTTCATTTGTCAAAAAGCTTATTTTTGACACCATGGGTACATTTTCACAATCCTCAGATCCACACTCCCCTAGACCCCATCAGAGCAAGCTGGCTGGAGGGTACTTCCACGCTTCAAAGAAGTATCAAAACTTTAACATCAGCAGAGGAGCCTCAGTCATGGCGCTGAGTCGGGCGTTTTTCTGACAGATAAAAACACACAGATATAAGTCGGCTCCTCGCAGTCAGGGGTTCATTTTCAGGGAAGGCCCACAGTTGGCTGAAACCACAAAGCGGTCATATAATGCACATAGAGTGTAAAAGCCGGTCAAATGGGCCCTGGAAAGCACCTTGGGTACAATTCCCTTTCAGCCAAAGCTTAGAAAAGTGGTAATCATGATGGCTGTGGGGCTAACATGGTCTTATAAGAGACCCTGATGACAGCCCTCAGATTTCCTTTGTCATTTTCATTATGCACTTCCATACATCAAGAAAAACAAAATAATGTTTCCTCTAAAAGAGAAAAACAGAGCAAGTCAAGACCTTCAGTTTAGGAAAACCAAAGTCTCCAATCAGAATCAAAGAGATCATTCTTTTTGAATGACGCAGGGAAAAACTGAAGCAAACTGAAGCAAACTGAAGCTCACGCAACAAAACCAAGGATTCAACAAAGACTGAACTGATAACCAGGACTTTAATACAAACTTGTCTGACAAGGTGATAAAGTTCCAGAGGAGAAGAGGGCGGAGAAGCACAGGGGAGGGGAATAAGGTGATTACAGATGACAGAAAACTGGCAGGTAGCTGATTGACTCGGAAAAACTCTGGGGTAGGGAAGTACTAATGGGGTCGATTCAAGGTGTAGATGGGTAAATGAGGGCGAAGAAGTGCAGGAACACAGGAGGGGAAAAACATAAAAAAAACCCAAGAAAATACAATCTTCTTAATAATAAACCAACTGAAAACAAAGTGAAACAAAGACAGATTAACTCATTAACTTCTCCAAGCAATAGCCCTATGATAAGAAGTATGCACAAATGTGTACAAAAGAGGTAGAAATACCTATTTTATGTATTTTATGCAATTTCACAGTTGGAAGAAAAAAGACATCCAAAATTTACCCTCACACTCTTTCACTGGCATGCTGTGTGAATATGAAATGCAAAGCAAACTTTGGACTTCATAAGCATCATTAAAACGTTGCCACTTGTTATTGCAATGAACCAAATGCCTCCAGGTGCCTCTGGTATTATATAATATGTAAATTTGTTCTGGTCCTCACTTTATGGGTCCTCAGATTTGAATGTTGTTGTGGTAAATGACAACAAATGTCAGTGTGAAGATTAACTCTGGGTTAATGAGTGCAAACCTGACCTGACAGAGCAGACTTACTATCATGCCAGATGGAGTTAGCCCACGCAACCTCCGCTGGGGTTCAGGGGAGAGGCCAGACACGGCTGTGTGATGGCCAGAAAGAGGAAATTTGTAAGGCTCTAAATCCCTTCATGAACATCTTTTTTGTTAGCATCTAAGGACAGCTTAAGTGTGTTTTCTCTGAAAAAAAAATCCTCTATACCAGCTGATATCTGCCAGAGTCGTTGGGTTGCTTGCCAAGGTGCTACTATGCAATGGAAAATAACTTGCTATTATTGGCCTTTGCCACTTCAGCTCATGTAGAAAATCACTTATCCTGCATTAAATCCTTTGTGAATCCAAGATAATTTCTCCCTACAATTAAACTCAAATTGTGGATGTTGCAATACAACATCTGGCGTTTCACCTGGGAGATGTATTTGTTGTATATATGTGTGTTTTTTTCTCTCTCTCTCTTTGTGTGTATGTGTGTGCGTTGCAGCCTGTGAGTATTTACATGTGTACACTAGAGGAAGCAGGGCCTCCAGGAATTTGATACACCATCCCACTCAGGAAGAGAGCCCAAGTCACATACCAGATAACACCTCGGTAGAGTTGGCGTTGGATGTTTGGTTAAAGCCGCATGCATTATGCATGCCCTCGCACTGTAAAAGTACATGTGTCAAAAGGCTCCCATCATCATCACTCTACTCGACAGATCCGCTTCCATGGTACAGGGGTCCCTCAAGGAGACCTGGGCTCAATATTGGAGGGGAAATCAGTCATGACACTAATGAGGCCCAAGAAAAATGCTCTGAGATCTAGTCAAATTCTCCTTATTCATAATATTCTTGAGGGAGGTTATTTCGGATTGATTTCATCTGTTTAACAATCTATTCAAGTCATTTTCAGAGAATGTGTTGTACCCAAGACATACAGGGTATTGTCAAGACAACAATCATGATGTATCTTTTCTTTTGCATGCTGTAACTTCTAATGTGACCCAGTAAGACAGATCTTGTTGTCTTCTTCCTTCTTTACATCTGCTCAGTTCCCCCTGAGGTCAGTTGATGGTTATAAATTCTTGATTGTGTCTCTGCTTGTTTAAAGTAAACACAACTTCATCAATCAACTCGCCCCCACAAGATAGTATCTACTCTAACATCTTGTGGTGCACAAAAGTTGCCACTGCTCTTTCTTCATGTAGGTTTCCAGTGTGACTCTAGTAAAGTTGTGGTGGGAAACACTTTACCGGCAGGCCATCGCCTTTGACCTCCAAATAGCAGGAAGAGGAGGAAGAAGCCAAGGTTTGACCCTCAGGGGACCATTCCCAGACAGGGAATCTAGCGCGTTGAAGGAACATGTGTGGTTTTGATATCCGTCATGCTGCTGAACAGGAAACAGAGGTGAATGGCATAGGGAATCATCTGCTGATCATCTGGGATATTGGGCCTGGAAGGGCTCCACCTGAATCTTTTAGAAAACCTTCACACAACAGTTTTACAACATGTGGAAGAAGGGAATATTTTAAATGTCTTTCAGCAAAAGAAAACTTTAGCAATATAGAAATGCAAAATCACCACAAAGTCCATGTGTCTTGCTCATAAGTAGAAGGGGCAGTGGGGCCTTTTGCATATCTGTGCCCAAGGGCTCATTGTCTCACAATCAGCTCATGCATAGAGCTA
The DNA here is from genome assembly GCF_008729295.1 of Plectropomus leopardus. Classification (NCBI taxonomy): domain Eukaryota; kingdom Metazoa; phylum Chordata; class Actinopteri; order Perciformes; family Serranidae; genus Plectropomus; species Plectropomus leopardus. Next base: position 17,371,917 of record NC_056479.1, on the reverse strand, counting down.
AAACAAACTGACTGCAACCTTAACTATGCAATCTGTGTGATCCTGCACCAACAGACTGAAACCAGTAAAAAAAAGACAGAAGAAAGAGATTATGGTCATTTAGCATAAGATTTACGATTGAGTTTGCCCAACATACCAATGCTACTGCAATAGAGCCAAATCATGTTTGTTTTATAAAAAATGATGGATGAGTTGCAAATCCTTTGAATATTCAGATTTTTATATACTAGCTGTGAAGCCATGTCTTGGTGTGAGGTTGCTTCTATTTCAGTTGCAGGCGGGAAAACTCGGGGGCTGCAGCAGACACTGTGGCGCTGCAAGTCCCGAGCAATGTTAGCCTGGCTGTGCTGCTCGAGGGGGTTTTTACACCTGAATGTGAGAGGGCCCGGGGACATCAGAACCTTATAAGCCAGAGGACCCCCTACAGCGCCTGTCCCAGCTTCAACTGTGCCTGCCTGAAGAACGCCTGTCAAAACAAGGATTTCTTTTGGTGAAGGCGCTTTAAGTGAGTTGTGGCTCTGACAGTGATGAATGGCCTTGTCCATTGAATATGAATTTGCAACCGCAAAAATTACAAACCGAGATAACTTTATTTGTACAACGGAGCTGGCGATAAATTCAAATTCAGCACCTGATGAATTGGCACATAAATGATCCGTACTCAGTAAAAGAAATTCTCCTGGCGATCCTGCGGGGAATGAAACGGCAACAGTGAGGTTTTCTGGTATATAATAGCCTGTTTGCTTTCAGTTGCTTCAAGAGTGATTAGCCTTTACTACGATAACAAAAGCCTACCTGTCACTCGCAACAGAATCATGTAAGAGTCGTGTAATGCGATCTGCTGAGCCCATGGGCTGTGAACAGCAGCTTTATTGATTTTTTTTGGAGGTGGTTGATATTGTCAAATTTAGAGCAGTGCGTTGTATCTTTTTTCATGGAGTCCAGCCGTGTGTGCTAAAGTAAACAAATTGAGTTGCAAGGGGGTATGGTGGGGTTTGCAGGGGGTGGGCTCATGTTTGTGACACATGCAGATCTTGTCAGGATCAGGAGGAGCATGTTGGGTTGATGACAGGGCAGAGGTGGTCAGGAAAACCTGATCTCTTTCCTCAGGGAGGACCAGTGTACTGTGGCTTCCTGTTTAGTGGGACAAAGCCACGGTGTACCTCAAGACGCTGTATTACCCCTACCATCCCACGTCAAGCCCCATCACCTCCCACTCTACTCCACTCTACCCCATCCATCCCCACCTCCACGTGCGCTTTGATTTCTAGCCAAAGCAAACAGCAAACTACTGGCAGCCGCAGTCCCCGTTCCCATGGTGACAGCGCACAAGGGCACAGCGTTGGCCTTGATGATTTGGATCTGAAGGGACGGACAAAGAGGCCAATTCAGAGCCAGCCGAGACATTTGGATGCAGGCAGAGCTTTCTGCTGGACACTGGGCCTGAACACACAAGAAAAAAAATCAGCAGCGGGCAAGACTTATCGCATCCAATCAACCAAGTGATATTAACACATCCTGTCACTTGGAGGAGACTTGCCGAACAAAGAGGGTGCTTGTCAGGGTTGGATGGGATCAGTAATAGGGGTGTAATGGGGAAGGATACAACTTCAGCGAGTGTAATTAACACTGTGTACTGTTGAGAGAGTCATGCTGTGTCTGGTCTAAAAATACAGTGGAGCTGTCATAGTAAAGAGGAGTAGAAACTTAAGCAGTCTTATATTTGGTTTCAATCTATAGAGATTTGTGTGACAAAGAAGTCTAAAAGGTCTACTCACTGTTTTTTTTTTTTTGAGAGTTCAACCATATATATGATCTCTAAGTGCAACAAGTATTCATCAAAGTGTCAATCTGTAATTATTGATAAACTGAATATTTGGGCTTGTTGAAGCATTGGGTGAAGAGATAAATGTAGAAAAAATAAGTATGATCATCAGTAAGTGGGCGACATACTGTTTCCTGCATTGGAAAAATGGAGGCTAAAAAAAAACTGAGATCACATGGTAAAACTTAGCAGCGCTGATCAAAAATAAAACAAGATACTATAACTGTGTTGCTTACTTCTCACCTCAAATGTTTTCAGAGAAATACTTTATCTTACCATTTAACTGTAATTTGAGGTAATTTATTACCAGACTGCCAATAAAATGTTACCTGTGACAAAAGGGACAAGATTGAGGGAGCGTTTATGAGTCTGGTGAGGCACAGTGCATAAAGTATTTTGATTTCTCTACTACAGAGACTGTGCAGTTTAATGAAAAAATCTTTTTTTAAAACAGTGAAATAATTATCTAAGTAAATACAAGATTTGAGAGGAAGTATTATCTAACAGATTTGGTTGCATTAAAATCACAGATTGCATGAAGGTGCTTCTTCTCCCTGCAAAAACTAAAAGTTTCAATGAAACATCACTCAGGTCTGCATGTTTTCTTTAATTCCTGTTTGTTAATTTTAGAAAACCTTAGGCACTCTATAGAAGTAAAGCAGACACAATGGGTGAAATGATTCTTTTGCAATTAAGCACAACTCAAAGCACTTTCTATTAACGCCTGGGGAAAAAGGCCTGACCTATGTGATCTGTAACTCAGACAATTTGTGCCAAATAAAACCAGAATAAATCAAAGCCATATTTCAGGGTTGCCTCACTGAGATGTAAATCTGGGTCTCAGAAAGGCTCTGTGGCCTCGCCCTGGGACTGGAGGTAGTGTGTTATTGTTGATTAAAATGGATTATGGCTGAGATTACAGTCTGTCTCCTCCCAAAGTCCGCTCTAAACTAGCCCAGCGCCAGCAGTACAGGTCACTCTGAAAAGAAATAGACTCGGTAAGAGAGAGGCTCTTTCAAACCAGCTCTACAGTCTGTCTGACTGAGTGTGGTTTTAGTGACACAGTGCCTTTTTCTTTTTTTATTGGACCACAGAGAGGGAGAGGGGTTGATTGAGAGAGGAGGATAAAGGATGAAAAGAGAAGGAAAAAGGGAAAGAGAGGGTGAGAGTGTGAGACAGAAAAGTAGAGTGATATATGACACCCAGACAGAAGGAAGGACAGCTATCATGTGCCTGCAAACTTTTCAGACTGACCAGTCCTGTCTGCTGGTGGGCAGCGAGTTTGTGGACTGTGGCTGCGGTGACCTGTCCTCATAGAGCTGGAAAGATTGTTTTCACATCTCTGCTGGAACACAAGTTCATCTATACATAGCAAAGACAACTCTGACACCGATGGAAGAGCTCCATCAGTGAATAAACTAGCCTAAAAGCTCCATGACATTCATTCATCAAAAACTGAATGAATAAATGCAGAACATGCAAGATTAAAAGTTTACAGCCATGCTAACTTTGTGAGGTTGCACTGGCACAATGACAGTTTGAGTTAAATGCTAACATCAGCATGCAAATCAGCATGTGAAAGTTAGCATCGCCCTGCATGCCTCGTTAATAAGCAAATGGGATTTTACGATTGGATTTTGGATTTTTGCAGAAAATAAGCTCTGTGCCATTTATAATACTTGTGAACACCACTTTTAGGATTTTTAAATCTTAAATGCAATCGCCACAATTAAAAAAAATACGTTAGAGTGGAAACAAACTACACTGCAGTCGCATGACCCTTCTACAACAATGCTGCAAAAGCATGTCCAGCGTGATGGCATTTTGCAGTTTCATTTAGCTACTTTCTAGCAACCGCATTTTTTAAGACACATAAAAGCCTCAAAATTCATTCTGACATATTTCATGTTGCAGAACAAAACCCAAAAGTCTCTTAAGCTTGTGTTAACCACAGACCTTATTTTAGACATCTAACCAAAACCCTACTGGGAATGCCACTAGTTTTGCAGGTATTTGATTACACATAGAACAAAGTTACAATTCCTTGAAAAGGGGGACATGATGTCCGTAGCATGGCTAAAAAGTTCTGCCATCTTCACTTGAAAGCTGCCCCCCAAAGATCCACTTCTTTTGACAGGTTGGCTTATTGAAGGACTTGCAAGTACCAAATCCTACTGCTGAGCTTTGTGCAGCTTGAAGATACAGTCTGATGATTGTTTTGATGTGCCAGTGTGTACGTTATGGTTCAGTGCTAACGGCTCCACCCTGACAGTGAGATTAAAGGTTTTGTAGTGCAAACACACTGAGCTAAAAATGTTACAGACACGTATTGTATTTATAAGACAACTTTCTCTGAATGCTGAGAGAATTCCACTTGATGATGCAACTCTGTTTGAACTGTTGAACAGGATTTCATTTTCCTGGTACCAAGGCCACTGTATATATGTCAATGTCAATAAAGTTGATTTTAATAAACAACGTATAATAATGAATTTTAATCTTGTATGTCACTCAAGTCTTGCTGAAAGGGAAAGCACACCCGGTATCAAAGATATACATTTCTCCCCTTACCTGTAGTCCTAGTTATCAATCTAGATTTTTTTGGGGGGGGAGTTGCAGAGTGTTGGTGACATCAGCCGTAAAGATGTCTGGCTTCTCTATAATGAAACTAGATAGCACTCAGCTTGTGGTGCTCAATGCTCAAAAAAAAAATAAATTTGAAAAACTCAACAGCAATGTCTCCTTCCAAAAATCATGGTCAGGTTACTCAAGATAATCCACAGACCTTGCTGTGAGCTGTTTCATATAGGAACTATTAACTTTCTAATGAACTTCACCCAGCAAGCGTATCAACTCGTGGAAGAAGCATGCATCTACTCACGGACGATAGTCTTGCGCTTGTGACAGGTTCAGATGTAAACATTAATGGCGTCTTCCTCAGCTGAGCTGTAACATTAGCGAGCTCAGTGGTGCTAGGTGAGCTAGCAGTATGCACGCTTCTTTCTGCACAGGGATGCAGTTGACGGTTGTAGTTTGGTAGAAAGAAAATAGGTCCAACATGAAACTGCTCACAACAAGGTCTGTAGATTATCTTGAGTGACCAGGTCATGATTTCTGGAGAGAGACACTGCTGAAGAGATTTTATGTTCTTTGTTCTCTGTACATACTGTACATATCTTATTATAATTATTATTGTTATTTTATTTTATTTTATTTTATTCTATTCTATGTTAAGTGCCTTCCTTTGTATATATATATATATATATGCATTATTTTGCCCTTTTTAACAAATATTTCATTCAGTCGCTGCTGTCTTCTTTGCTGCTGCAACAAAACAATTTCCCTCACGGGATTAATAAAGTATTTCTATTCTACTGTATTCTGATTGTTTGGTTTTTTTTGCCACTTTGAGCCCATACGCTGAGTGACATCTAGTTCCACTGTATTTGAGAGAGGGCTACCGCTAATATCCTCGCCGCTTGGTAACTCACACCAAAACAATTTAGATTGATAAATGGCAACACAGGTAAGAAGAAAAACATGCATTTTGGATGTGGGGGTGAACTGTCACTTTAATGAAAAGTGACAGTTTAGCTTTCTCCTAAGCTCATACACCTATCCAAAAGATTTTTCATCAGATGAGATTTGTTCAAAATGAGATGACTTTTTTTCTAGTTATGTATTAAAGAGAGCTGTTCTGTGTCTCTTGCATGTCTCTGTATATTTTAAAGGTAGCGCGATGAGATTTAAGGTCCAATTAAGATAACAGGCACAAGGTCATAAAAAAGACACTGCAATTGACTTGATTATCCCTGGCTTAGCTAGAAAAATCTTGAGGGGATGGCTGAAGTGTGTGTAACAACCAGAGGGGTTTTGTTGTCATAAGGCAGTATTTATTTCTGTTTTTAATTAAGGAAAATGACTCCCATCTGTTAAAAGGTTATTGTTGTGCCCGTTATAAAAGGTTTCGGCAGAACAGTTGATTAATTGAGCATGTCTTCAGTGCTGCACTCGAGCTGGAGCTGACCAACTAATTATCATAATCCAGGACTGTTTATTTTTTCTCCGCTGCCAGTCATGACGCATTGGCTGAGCCAGTGGTTTAACACTGCGAGGCCTGGTGACAGAAGATGCTCAGTAGCCGGTGAGACGGAGGGAGGAGGCAGGACAAGGTCTGTTCAGTCTGTCAGTCATCTAAAATGCTGTAATGACTGAAAGTTGATCTGTCTGGGTTGGCTGAACGAGCTGCACACTACCTACAGGGATGAAGAAAACACGGACACATTCAGATCAAATTAGTTCTGAACTAATTTACTGTATCAGCCATGATTTTTGTTTCTTATTTTCAGGTTCATTTTGTGGTATTTTAATATCCCAAGGCCACACAGTGAGAGGACTTCTTTAGTGGGGCCACAGAGTACTAACAAGTACTACTTTCATGTCTTGCTTTAGCGTTCTGTCTTTACTCTCCTATAGAAGAAATACTGTCTCATCAGGCAGTTAAAGCCAACTGCATTACTTATGCATTATATGCATTCTCTAATGGAGAGGAAAAGTAGTGTTGTATTTACCGTTAGCTCTTGAAAACGTTGGAAATGTTCAATCCACTAAAATAGTAACATCTGGTTTTTATTGGCCAAAAAGCGACAAAGTCAGGTTTCAAGAAGCTCTTTATTTTATGTCATTTTGTAAGCCACTATGTTTAGATGACACATTTGCTGTCTACCGCTCCGACCAAGTGAGCTTAGTCACATTTGGTGACCAACGCTGCTGCGGCATGTCGACAAATGTCTAGCGCATTAATCAAACCGTGCCCACAATTGTTTTGTTTTCCAACAAAATGAAGTATGCACTGTATGTCTTCTATTTTAATTTTTGGCAAGAGTGAGTAAATGTCAGAGTTAATAAGAGGTTATCGGGAAGGAAAAAGTAATTAAACTCCCTCCCTTCAGAAAGAGTCCTTTTACAGTACATGCTGGCGGATATTTCTCCCTTTTCCTCTGTCTAGACATGCAGGGCAGGACTGCAGCTTACATACTGGACAAAAGAGTCATACAGGTCTCTGGAGAACTGTGAAGACCAATCCAACATTTTAGACTTCTCTGACCTGGGTTATATACGTGAAAGAAGCTGAGGGAAACCACCATGTTTACTAAAAGCTAGTCACTTTGGGGGTACAGAGAGATTAAAAAGGCCTTAACTCAATTTTTGTAAAGGGGAAACTTCGACAGAAACCACACAAATTCAACTAGTAGTGCTATAATATGCAGCAGTGGAGCGCCATCACCCCAAACTGGTGGTCTGGTAATTTCTGGCTACTGTGCAAGTAGCCAGTAGGAGTTTAACAGTGGCCAATAAGGAAATTAAATTTCCTTTCCCACTCTACATGTTTGATAATGGCCTCCTCCAGAAACCTGCTCCCTCCTGACCTTTGCTTCCACCTGTTATAGTCATGGTCTGCCTCATGTCACTCACCTCATAACATTGACAACACCACTCCACTGGGCGTTAATTGCTACGTACACGACTCAGTGTCCTGGCTAATAATCCTGGACGGCTGGCAACATGCGTGCCCTCGCATTAAAACAGTGGCACAACTAGTATCTGTGTGTTGAAGTTAACGACAGCAGATGTGATCATTTTCCCAGCGCAGTTACACCTATTTTCTATTGAAAAAAAAACAAAAAAACAAACAGATTTCCAGGTCAGCTCAACAGCGACTAACGCTTGTAAAAATTTCAGGAGGATAGACAATATATTGTTTGTTTCTTTTTTTTTTTTTTTTTTGCCTGGGAACAACTTGGTGGGAAACTGGAGCTATGAAGCCTGAATGCAGCCATTGTGTCAATATTAGAATGGATAAAGTTTGTAAACATTACTTATGGAAAAATATATTCCTCAAGAGGTGGGATATACCTTCTAATTATCAACTTATTGTATAAATAAGTTGATAATTAATGATACCTGCTTTATAATCTACCAAAATGTAGGTTACAAAATGTAAATTCTGACCATCAAACACTTAATTCCCTGCATTCTGGTATTTTTTTTTCTTTTTTCCAATACACAAATGTGCAATTTTTCTGTATCAAATTATGGTGTAAATGTCTTTATTTTGTAAAAATATAGTGTGTAAATATTTGTATATTGTTTTTAAAATGCAACTTCTAAATACTGATGGGGACATGTCCCCTGTGCCACCCTCCTGAAAATCTGCCTCTATGACATCTAAAACTCGTTGACCTGTTGTGTAAATCGAGGCTTCAGTCATCCATGGAGGAGACATGTGGCTGTGACCCCTCATATTCTCCTCTAACAGGAATGTAGGCTGCTGAAAGCATCATTAATTGTCAAATCGCACAGAGACCCTAAACATCAGTGGCCCGCAAGGACATCAGCTGCGAATCCTGGCAGCAAAAATGGAAAAAAATAATTGAGTGCATTTTAAAGTCACACGATTAATTAAAATGCTACTCCAAAACACCCTGTTTTCATAGAAAAATAACATTTTGAATAGTTGTATTTAGCATACAAGCAGTTTGGTTTTTACAGTATATGATAAACACAAGCCCTTTCTGAAATATAATGTTACAAGTTAAAATATCTGTTAGTGCCACTTTCAGCAGCTCATAAAATTCCTACACTGTACCGTCTCTGCCAAGAGACTCTATTTTTTCTTATCATGTACAGTATCAGACTGTGAAAGTGGAGCAATAACATCCTTGAGTGTGCCTTGCCGGGGCAGCAGCAGCCGTCTGTGAAGGAAATTAAAGTGAAATACATCTCCCTGCCTGGCTCCTGCGCTTCACATACCCATAAAGCACCTCTCTGCGATTGTCATCTTTACAGCCTACACATCATTTAAGGAGCTTTTTTTCATGTGGCTGAATAAATCAATGTTAAACATTTGAGATCTGCCTAGCAACAACAATCAAAATGCAGAGAGCATTGCTGGCAGTAAAAGAATGGGGCTTGGTGTGTGTTCAACAACCAGCAATCTGCATTAATGCCATAGAGAGTGGGGTGAAGGACTTTAGTTTACTGTTCAAAGTGTATTTATTGGGCTCTAAATGCAACTGAACAACTTTCTATAAACCAAGCAGGGCTGATACTGTTTTATCATCAGCTTCTAAAACTGTTACATAAGTATAAGTTAAGTTATAAAAGTAAGAAGTCTTCAGTGTTTGTGTCTGCAGCTCAGGTTGGTCAGGACCAGCCTGCGCTCACACTGAAAGGACCTTTTCATCCATGACAGAATGAATCAGATGCATAATTTGGAGAAAGCTGCTGACAGAAAATCAGTTAGGAAAATATTTGGACGTTCATACGCTCCCCCAAACACATCACATGTTAAAAATACAGAAGTTCCTGCACATGCGTGCGAGATACAGGACCTGGGGCGCCTGGCCGCTCTCTGGTCTCACTCCATCCGCCCCACACGCTCTGTAAATATCCCATCATCCCCAGGTGGTGGAGACACTAGTCAAGGCCAGGAAACTGCCAGCATGACAGACACATGTCTTACACTGCTACCACATCTTACTCCCCCCTCCACCTCCACCTCCACCTCCCACAAGCCTTTAGATCCCATCCTCAGTCATCTGACCCCTCAGCTGGTATAGAAAGAGAAAGTTTTGCTATATTCCAATGTATTTCCTATAAAAGTGGTTGTTGTGACTCTATGGGTCACAGCAACCTGCACAATACATACATATCTCTGAGTATAACCAAGCAAACACAGAAAGCTGCGTCATCTCACTAAGTTGGTGCACCATTGGCGCTCAGTACTTTCATTATACAGGTTGTCATTTGGGTCAAAGTCTCAAAGGAATGGCTGCCTTTTAGGAGACATACTGTATAGCTCATTAGAAACACGCTGCTTCCAGGAAAGGATCATGAAGTTACAATTTCTACAAATGGTTCAGATCTTAAGTGGTTAATTTCCTGGCAGACGGTATAAAGTACATAAATGTAGAACAAATTAACTCTAACCCTCAATTTCGTGGATACTTTACTATTCCTTCAACCATGACCACAAGAACAACATTCATAATGTACCAAAAAAACAAAACATAAAAATATAAAGCTGCATGGTCACTTTGAAAATACATGACAACCTGAAAAGTATTTAATTTAAAACATGAAACCAAAATTGAAAACTCTAAAAAAAAAAAAAAGAAAAAAAAAAAGTCATAGAGAATAAGAGTTACCCGGGAAAGTTATCAAGAGATTTTATACTGGATATCTAACAAACCGGAGAAACACACAAGACTGTGCAATTAAAAGAGGAATCTGGTGATCATGTTTGCCTCAGATCTAAACATAAAAAAGCATCTTATTTAGATTAAATATATCACAGATTAAACCTTGGCGCTATACAAGTTGAGCACAATACTCAGGATTGTATATAAAATAAATACATTTAGTTAAAGTTTAGCAGTTTGGAAAAGACTGTGGAAACAAAACCTTTTTCTCCAGTGCTTACTAGAACGTGTAACTATGTTGTGTGGATCTTCTGTTACTTATTCATCTGGGGTAGGAGTGATATTTCTGGTATTCCAGTAAAGTATTCTTGCCATGGGCGCATTATGGGACTATGGGGCCCTGGGCACAAATATGCAAAGGGCCCCACTGTCTTTCCTATATAGGAGCAAGATACGTACTTTGTGGCGATTTCTCTTTCTAGTCATTATGCTTCTTTTTGTGTTTTCTGTCTCTTTGTGTCTTTTTTGAGTTGTTTAGGTCTATGAGATAATTTTCTGTCACACTGAAGTAATTTTTAAAAATGTTTTTTTATGTCAATTTGGCAGTTTATTGTGGTTGTTAGTTGTTATGTGCCTCTTTTTAGTTCCTTTAAATCTCTTTTTGATCTTTCTGTTGTGATATCAAGTGTCTTCTTTGTCAGTACATGGTCATTTAAGGTGATGGCTAGGGCCCCCCCCTGACCTATCAGGGCCCTGGGCCTGTGCACAGTAGGCCTGCTTAGTAATCCAGCTATGGTTCTTGCACAGAATTGCAGATCTGGTTTGAGTTATGGAAAATAGCACATAGAAGAGCATTCACAGAGTGTACGGCTGTGAAAATGCATTGGGGGAAGAAGTATCAAATATTGTAATTGAATTTGAAAATCTAGAGGCTTAAAAATGACATCTTTGTATTTTACAATAACATCTTCACTTTCCTGTTTCATATGTGCTGACAGGGAGACAATAAAACGATTGAAGCCAAAGATACAAACATATGCACATTTCGAGGAAAAGTCTGTTTTTTAACTGATGCGGTGGGACTGTATACAGTAAGGCTGCCATGGTCCATGAATGTAAATCAGCATGGCTTTTCTGAGAGAGAAATATATGGTCTGGTTACAGCAGAGGCCTCTGAGGATTGGCCTTACTGCCGAAGCATCCTTCAAGATGATGCAACAGGTCAGCAGTCAGACTCTGTTGGCGGTCTCGGCTCCACTAAGATAAAGGCCTGATGTGAACTGAAAGAAATCTGGTTTTAAATCATTTTAAGTGGGTCTTTTCTGCTGTTTGGTTGTGACTGTAAAGGGCTTTTAAAGTGCTTTCTTACAGAAGCTCATTGGCTCTTAGCCCTCATGAGGGACACCACTGAAGCAATGCATCACAGTCATGTTAACGCTTAAAAGACTCAGAGGAAAAGAAAAGTGTTCACAGTGGACCAGGGACTGAAAGAAATGAACCAGAAACCTGTGTGTATACGGACATGTGTGTTTGTGTTGTGCATGTACATGTGTGGGCCCTTGTCCGCTTCAAGCAATCTATAAAATTGCTACTATTTATGCAGACTAGAAAACAATAGATTTAATATGTTTGCATATGTTGAGGTAATTCCATAGTGGATTTAAAGGCCTAATGGCCTGAGTTGAAATCACTGAAGTATTTGGAATCTAAGATCTGATAGTGATAGTTAGTGACACAGTTTTTGGCAAGGTTTGAGCTCTTGAGTTACAGAAAACAATGTTTAAAAACTGAAACTTTAACCACTGAAACGTTTTGCAAATGGACTGCAAACATGCAAGATAGACATCACGGTGATACAGAGAAAATTCTCTGATCTGTGGACGAAATGGCCAGTTCAGCTATTAACAAAACAGGCTACATTTATGTGCTATTAGGGCCATTTATTTTCAAAGAGATGGAAACAACAAGCTGATTAGCTGGACATTGCACCGCCCTCGCTTCAATCTACAGTGGAGAGCCTGTTTGTGTGTTAGGCAAAACTGAGGGGAAAATATTCTTGTTTTAGATTGGATAATAACATCGCAAATCTGATAAATTCAATCTAACTCATAGCCTATTAGATCCGGTGAATTTAACACTGAATAATGGTCATTTAGTTTTGACCAATAGATTGGGGTGCATACAAAGGTTGTACATAGTAGTTTAAAGGATGAGTCCAAACTTATTTCCCTTTACACAGACTGTATTTTGTAAACGTCTTGCTTCTTTGAAAAAGAATTTACAGGAAAAAAAAACACCCCAAATTCCCCTATTTAAAACACTTTAATAACACTTATATGCAGTTTTAGAATAGTTATAAAATGTATTTTATACTAAGTGTCAAACATGTTTCAAACTCAGCACCACAGTAACAAAACAGTGTGTGTATATATGTGCCTGTTTCTTTGTGCGTATGTGTGTATCCCTGTGTGTTGCTGCTCTCATAAGAATTCCTGAGGGATAATCCCATAATTAGAGTAGATAGCACAGGAAGTTTATTCAGGTGGGCTTTTTAAACAGGCCTGTCTACCTTCTCTACTGTATGCAAGACAGCCAAGCACAAAAGCCTGGAAATGAGAGACTGTTTAGGTGCTTTCCACTGATATATGAGTGTAAGATTATGTGCAAGAATCCTATCAGAAATCTGTGTTTTTGCTGGTTGAAACCTGGCTGTCTGGCTGCATTAACCTGCAAATGTATAAAGCAGGGGCATAAATATAGACAGTGCAGTTGCAGTGGGGTGGTGTGATGGGCGGGCCAAAAAAGAGTGGACCCTTACATTTAATTCAAAATTGCCATCTTGGAAATATGTCTGTGTTAAAAGAGGAATGATAAAAAAGGAATGTGTGTAAATTAACAGAAGTGCAATTTGCAATATACGTCCTTAAAAAGGCAACCTCATTACCATTACGGTAATTAGTAATTGTTTTATTTTAAATAGTAGCAATCTACAAGATATTATGCTTTCTACATAAACTACAAAAAGTCAAAACAAACTACAAAAACTAATCAATTAATCGAATAATTCCTCTATATGACCGTGCACAGGACAATATATGTACTATAGCGTGCACCGGCGTCTGTCATAACTAAGGTTTATTGTGTATTTATGCGTTATCAAAACCAGCTATCTGGTTAGAACTGTTTGATAACGGCATCTAATAATATGATGTGTTGATTTATACGTTTGTGTAGGCTTTATGCCAATATATACAGATATCCGCGGAGGTCTGTGAACTTATTACTGCACACAGTATCTTGATGTATTTCCCTTACTAAGAAAAAACTTTTGCTTTGCCAGCTTTCATCAGTTTTAAATGAGCATTTCACACAAAAATAATAGTCAAAACATCAGGCTTGTTCTAAATCTACAACAAAGTCAAGGGAGCACTTTTGGACACCCAAAACAAACTCTCTCTGGGTCAGAGAGAGGAAGCAGATGGCCTTCCTTCACTCTCCATGTGGGATCATATACCCTCCATAAGCCCATTAACACCTTCAATACAGTAGCTGCGCTGCCATGCTGTGCATTAAACCAGAGTTGCACATCTTTAATTTGGTCAATCACTGTTGTCTGTCTTGTTGAACACAAACAAAGCCACAGCGAGGCTGCGTGGAGCCATTAGTTGTAAATTGCCAAGAACAGTGTGAAAATCCAGTTGAAACCATGTGGTTTTAAACTGCCTCCTCCTCGCCATGTTTTTGGAATCACTTCCAGCTGCTCCACAGCCACTAATGGCACCTTGGGCCCACATTGCCGTTTTAACACCGGCCAAGTCTCAGCCCCCTCCTGCCCGCGAGAAGCTGAGGAGGTTTTCAACTACTGTTGAACAAATGATTTTAGCCCATATTACGAGCAATAAAAAGAAGCCCTGCTGAGCGTCCTGAATGTTGCGTTCATGTACATGATCAGATCCTACAGTATTTTAACAAAAGTTTCAATAGTTTCTACAAAGACATGTCATCGAATAAAAACCTCTAGTTGCGGAAAGACTGTTGATGTCTATCAACCTTGTGGGCGGGGGGCGGGGGGGTCCCCACCCAAAAGAATGTAAAATTTGAAATTTTCTACTATATCATATAACTTATCATAAGCAAGTAAAGCTATACATGCAATCACCAACAGTAAAAAGCTAACATTAGTCTGTTAAAGAAGTACACTATGGTCCTATGACTTGCCAACCCTGTTCAGCGTGATGACGATCTGTAGTCTCATGCAACTTTTCTTAGTAACACCCTTTTTTTTAAGACACATAAGGGCTTCAGAATTCACCAGTGGGATATTTACTGATATATTATATGTCTTGTGAGCTTGTGATAACCAAACTATCTAAACTCCCATTCAAAACCCCCTGCTGGCTTCAAAACGAGGGAACCAGGACTGCAAAAACTCATTTTTGAGTTTTAGAACTCATTCTGGGGAACTTTATATTCACATTTACGTCATTTGAACGAGCCTGTGAGTCCTGCAGAGGTACAGTAACTCAACTTGGACAAACCATATGCAGAACTGCAGTACACCGTTTGCAACCATGATTACATTTGCAAATGATTATTTCGTATAGCAGTGGGTGATTGCCTGTCATAGAAACGCATTTTTTATAACTTTTTTTAATCACCGTATTGCATATTTGAATAAACAAAACAGAACACAAGACAAAATTAAAAGCAAAGAAAGCACAAAAAAGTACAAAAGACCTCTTTGTGAAGGTGCTGCTTTGTGTGTAAAAGCATGTTCAGTTTAGTTCTGTTTATCAAAAACAACAACACCGCCTCTGTTCAGTTCTTACAGTATACACAGCTGTACTTACAATCTATACCAAAGTGCGGTAAGAATGTAAGGTCAGTTAACAATTGTTAGACGTCCACTGATTATCTGTGTGTGTCCAGTGTGAGCAGTTAGCAACTGCAACATATTTGCAGGTCTTGAACAATACAGGGTCTTGATGTAGACGGCCAGACAGTTTGGAGAAGCAATTGAGCGGTGTGAAAGGATTCTTTGACAGGGATAATCTCAGATGTGATCAAAGCAAGATACTGCAGTTTGAGGGACAACCTCAGTAACCATTATGCAAAATGAACACATCCCCAACACAAATACGTGTGGGACAGCCTGGGGGAATATTTAAATGCATGTCATGGCAGGGACATTTGTTTTCAGCTTGTGTTTATATTGAAGGGAGCTCACTCAGTCTGTTGGAGGCTATCAGTGACATCATCTGAGAGAGGGGACTATTGCTGATAACCTTTGACATTACACATCGCCATCAGCTATAGAAGTAGTCAAAGTTTACAACTGAGTGTGCGGGTGGCCAGTAACATAGTCGAACATGCACTCAATCAATAACAACAAATACAGAAATGTACTCAATGTAATGCAATCCAATTTAAAGTTTTGCAAAAAAAAGAAACACCTTAAAAAGTTTGCGACGCTGTGCCAAAGAGGGTTTAACTTAACTAGGTGCTGTTTTTTCAGGCTGTACTTTACAGTAGTGTTGTGTTAGATGCACATTAGATGATGATAGACAGATGTTTTTAAATACTTACTTTCTTCATGTAAGTTAATGGGAAAAATTTGCCTTGATCTAAAATTATGACAAAAAATATTGTGTTTATAATAGTCATTTTCTACTATATTTTATCAGTAATTCTACCAAAGACTTGCCTGTGTTTAACAGAGGCCATTTTTAATAGTGCTTCTCTTTGCAAAACTTGAATGTATAAATGCACAAAATTTACTCCATACATAAATGTGTTATTTTCTGAATTGTTTCAGTTATCACAGTGGCTACTCTTTAAATTCAGTGTGTATTAGTTTAAGCCATGAGCGTGAGGCACCAGAGATTGCATGTGCACATACATACATGTATGTATTCATATGTTCATGTGTCAGTTGACTGCTTATGAACCATGTTGGCTGGTCAGATGGCCAATTAGTGCTTGAACCTTTTTGCTCCAGCCCCTGAACAGTGGGGCAGGGCACATCTGGTGTCAATACATCTTAATAACTTATTGTAATTCTCCTTTTCCTGGACTGAACATGCTGGGACAGAGGCCCATTTAAAAACTTGTCAAGCAGTGTGAGTGAACCTGTTTGAATGGAGCCAGATTGCCATCACTAGATCATCAAGGGTACTGCAGGAGAGGAAAAAAAACTTCTTTTTTTTTCATTTTAAAACAAGGCAGTAAAGCTGAGAGTTTTATCGTAGTTAAAATCAATCCTTTTTTGGAAAGTAAAAAAACATTTTAATTGTGTAATGAGTGAGCAATATTCAAGAGTTAAGGGTTTAACGCATTTACACACGTTTTTGCACACTATGGCTTGATGTGGATACAAATCAAAGGTGCAAAACAAGCCAACTAATCAAGGCATTTTTGTTTCCTCTATTGTTAAAAAATGATAAAGTTTTTACAACTTATCAAATTCACCATTAAAAACAGAGGGGGAAACCTGTGCATCATTGCTGGAAAATGCAATAAAAATGTATGCTTACTGTATTAAATATATACAGTCATATATGTAGTTTGCTGTTTTTTAAACGTCGTTTCAATGTATATTATGTGTCAAGCACTTTGAGTTGCCTTCTGGTTTTACATCAAAAGAAAGTAATAAATCTTAAGTTAGTTTAAGGGCAGAATTAAGGTGAGTGTTGTGCTCCCCCAGCTTGTAGATGAAAACAAGGACAAGTTGTGGTGTTACAGTTTGGCCTCAAGGCCCCAACTTCCTACATTCTTTCTGTCTGTCTCACACATTCCTGTAACAAGAACAATACTGCAAAGGTTAATGCCGGATCATAATGGACATGCTCCACATTTGTTTTGTTTCTGCGAGGTGTTTAATTGCTGCTTTAACAATGCCATTCGTTTTTGCTGGGCGCACAGAGTTTTGCTTTGCACAAATCATTATTTTCTCCATAGAAAAGCTAAGAGAAATAACAATGGCTAAATGTGCAGCCAATACTTTCATCAAGGTTAACTTCAACAGATGTTTGGGAGGAAATAAGCGGAATACTTTCTGTCAGCAAAAGCCTACGGAATTTCAAGGTCCATGGAAAATTAAGATTAAAACATCAGATACACAAAAGAGAGCTTTTCTGTGTAAGTACCTGTGTCTTATTCAATAGTTAGAAAACAACGGGGTAATGCTGTAGGGAATGGATTGGAGGATACAGTCTTAAGGGAGCTTAGAGAGTAAATCTATCCACCATGCAATTTACTGATCTGGCTTTTGGCTGGCCGATATGTTATGAAACTAGACAAATGTCTTGATCTGTCAAACATACTTATTTTACGCAACCAAAACCATATAGTTTATGTGTCCTAGCTTGGCTGTCTTGGATGTGACAAACCATAATGTAGGAATTTCAACAGTCTTGGCAAAAACCATATGAGCCATTTATAGTATCAAAGGGAAAACCAAATATTGACGTCAAAGATGCAAAAAATTGGCAGATGCCAACGGTAACGCCTGGGCAGAAAAGAAAGTGGCTTACACATAAGCAAAAAAGACAAAAAAAAAAGACCACAGTCATTCTCTCTGCCTATTACTGGCTCCTACTGAGCCCTAAAGGGAAGAGCACAGGGAGGAGTTCCCCAGAGGACAGATTACCTCATGCTGTCCCATGCTGTGACAGCAGGCATGCCATCATCCCCTGGCATCCTCCATCTTCCTCGGGGTGATGTGATGATTAAGAAGGCTGACGTCTCTGGGATCGGACAGGCATCCAGAGTCATGCTGCAGACCGCTGGGGAAGGGACATGCTGTGTCAGTATACCACTGGCTGTTTCCATGACAAAAGCAGAGCAAATGTTTTAACGGTAACTGTGGCTGTGTCCATGCTGGTGTCAGATCTGACTGCAGAATTAGCATTACATAAAAATGGTGAAAATACTAAATGCTAATGAAACATTGCTTTATTGTTTTATATTTAGACCGCTATTCTGTACAGTATAAAGCCTAAATGCTATTTATAGTCATAAATAGCAGTGCTTTGGATTTTAGACTAATGAGCAAAGCGCCATCGACCACAATCTGTGCAGAATAAAGCTCAAGTTGCTGTTTCTGTGAGGTCAGCCAGTGCAGCAGATAATACAGCTGGCCAGTTAAAACCACAAGTTTAAACAATATAACAAAACTCCCCTGAAAATTCAGAGCAGAAGAAGCTGAGCTGGCTTTCACCACCATCACTTACTTGTATTATTTAAATGGGGACATACAAGGTGACACACAACTTACTGTGGCTCGCCTCCAAACTGAGATACCTTAACCTTTTGGTTCAGAATTTAACCGGCCTATTGGTTCATTAAATTGAGACCCTGAGGAGCTGCAGCGCTGACAGGCTCACAGAAAATAGAGGCAGGGCTTCCTCCCCTCAGAGAATAATCCCATCACACTACCATTAGCATACATATATACACACATACTCCAAGCAGCTGTTGAACATGTGCATTTCCATGCAGCTAAGCTATATACATGGAGACAGCGACACATTCACACCTGTTAGCACCGGCAGCACCGGCCAACTCTGAGTGACAGCTTCCCTCTGGCCATCATCACCTCTCAATCGCAGGAGAACTGTCCAAGCAAACAGTCCATCAGCAGTGCGTCGGAAATCTCTGCCGTACAGCATTAGTATCAACAACCTTTCCACATCTCTGCTGATTACTGGACAAAGGTTCTGAAAAAACACGAAAAAATGTTGTTTTTGTTTATTAATAGAAGCTCACTTACTGGAATATGAGCCACCAGGTGGGGGTAATTAAGTGTGTGTATAATAAGACACAAACTACTGCTGTTTTCTGCGTCTTTTTGTGTGTGTGCTGCCTGTGTGGAAGTATGGACTGTCAATCAGTAAGTTATTTTATCTTATTTGTGACCTTGAACATTAAAAGGAGGCACATTGGTAGTTGCTGGTTTTTCCAATTTTATCTTAGATTTTGCAAGAACAGAAAAATAAACTGACTTCAAAAGATTTTTTGGAGTCCCAGTGAAACAGAAGTTAGAGCGTCTGCAGCTCCTGTACTGACATACTGCCTAGTGAAATGGAATATTTGTTCAGAGTACAAATACATGAAGGATTTAAATCAAATCCTTTACATTTGATTGCACCACTTAAAGTGGTCAGACTTAGCATTTTAACATGGGGGCCTATGGGGACTGACTCTGTTTTGGAGCCAGCCTCAAGTGGCCATTTGATGACCTGCAGTTTTGGCACTTGCAGCAATGGCTTAATTTTTCCGCTTGACTACAGCGTCCACAACACCTCCCTCAGCATTAGATCAAGAAGACAATGGGAGAGAATGAATGAATGAATGAATGAATGAATGAATGAATGAAAAAGGCATTTGAACTTGACTCTAAAGTATTAAAAGACTAAAGACAAGGCAGACTTTTAGAAATCAAAAAAATACCTGTTTGTCATATTTCCAGTGTTTGTTCTAAGAAAATTGGGGTCTTAGTGTTGGTGTTTAAAAATTGGCACTAAGGAGGATCTCTGATCATTGTCAAAAGTATCTTCCCATTTGCAATATTTTTAAAAACAGCCAAACAATGAGTTTTTCTGCTGCTCAAAGCAGAGCAATATATACACCATGTGTTTGTTTTCATATGTACTGCAGAAACTTAGCAGAGCTGTGAGGTTTATTTACTGTGCTGGGAGGAATGGGACCTGTCATTGATAACAAATGGGGAGATAAATTGTCTGTTATCATGGATGAAGATCATAAGGAGTGCAGAGAGGAGATGTATCGGTCAGGATCGGCATAAATCTCCGACAGCTCCTCTGAACCCGGAGAAAAGTCCCAAATGGGAGCATTCTGTTGAAATATTAGGATCTTAAGGATTTTTAATTCAAATGACAGATTTACATGTTTGCAAGGCAAAACCAGATCAACAGAATATCCTTTTTCTGCACAGAGGGCCGTGGCGGACATAAATCCTCTAAGCATGAGAAATGGCCCTGGCCCTATCTCTCCTTGTGTCTCTCTCCTCATGGCAGGTGAATAAATAGCAGCGCTTGCTTCTAAGCGAGAAAGACGGTGTGTTAAACACCTCTCTGGCATGAACTTTGATCCTTCATTGTCTGCTTATCTGCACTAAAGACCTACAGATGGATGACTCTGAAGGGAGGACGAAGGCTGTGTGGTAAAGTCATCACAGATGATGTAAAGCAAGCGAATGCAGAGGCTTCTCCACAAGTTCAAAAGGAAATTAAATACTTACTTGATTTTTGTTTCACTTTTCCCCCAGGCAGCCTCCTTTCCTTCCATCCTGCCCATTACCAGATTTATTGATGTTATTCTTAAGATCGTCTGCATAATCTATGTCATAGATTTACATGGCTGACCTGATTTTGGCCTGCTGTCAAGGTCTGACATAGTAAGCCGACTCAGAGCTGCGGAGTCCTTAGTTTGACCCAGAGAATCAAAAACGATGTATCTAAATGTCCTTATAATGACAAACTGCTCGTCTCCTCCCTGTGGATTCTCAAACTTGTTTTCAAAGTGGTGCATGACACACTGACTGAAGATATATTAAACACTGATAAATTGAAATCTCATCTAACAATGAAAACCAAGAATGTGAAACCTTTCTGGGGTATAACTTCAGACACTGGTATAGATATGGTATTTTCTTCTGCATATCACAATATGTCTGCTTGTAAATAAAGTGTTGCTCCTTAGAGATTAAAATACAAACTCTCTGTTCTTTGTCGCAGCAAATTTCCCTCAAGTGCCTCTAAAAACGTTGCTTTGTTAACATAATTTCTATGATCGAGATTACCACACAACAAAGAAATCATTGTTGTGCCATCAATGGACAAACAGATATTACGGCCACAAGGCGAGACAAGTCTGTTTCATCTGTCACTTGCTTTCTGTTGATCTCTTTCAATCTGAAGATGTATAAAAATCATGTGAAACAAGAGTAAATGCCAAAAGCTGCAGTTCCTGGAATTGTCACTTGATGCTGGCTCCAAAAGCGAGTCAATCCTCATGTTAAAATGTCCAACTTTACAGCTTACATAAACATGCTTACAGTCTGGTAAAGAAAAATGAAATGAAGTAGCTGACTAAATGGATCGAATTCTGATGGTGACACAAATCATTCCACCCGAATTATATCATTCAAAAAAATAAAAATCTATCAACTGATTTGCAGATGTCTCTTTTATCATGTTAGTTTAAAGTCATTTTGGGCCACATGACATTACGTGACAGATGTAATCACACTGTTTGGCCACTACAAAAATTGGCTTCAAAGCCAGCCACACTTTCTGGGGGTCAGATCCACCCCTTGCTCCTCCAAAGGTCCACCCTGTTGTCCAATAACGGTCACTTGTGTCTCCAAAAATCCAAAAAGGCGACAGCCATCACAGTGGCTACGTCCATATATTTCTATGGTTTAGATGTAGACATGTTGAAGGCATGACTGGAAGCAAATATGGTTAGATACAGCACATCGAGACAGTGCTTCTTGTTCATAATCTGCAGATTAAAGTGTGAAATAACAGTGTTTCAAATCAAATATCAATATCAGTATTGACCACAACTAGAAAATAATGTTAGTTAAAATGATCAGTCCAAAATGTCTGTATTTCTTATTTGTACAGTGCTAATTCGAAGGCACACAGCTGCATGTGACTGCACAGGTGTGTTATTAATTTGTGTGCCTGTGTTTGAATGATTAACACAAAAATCAATCCCCAGTTAATGTCCAATCAAACTTGTTCATTTTGCTTAAACAACAAATTGCCTTCCACAGGCTGAGCTGACCTTGGTTATCTCACAGTATGGAGACAGTTGTGTGATATCTGCGTGGGCGGGAGGCCATCCTAGGTTATCGCCTGTGCCTCCTCCAACACTGCTCATCCTCTCCGCCTCAAGGAGTTTAACAGTTTGCACAGCACCCTGGCACAAGTCCATTCAATTAATTAGGGAGGGAAAGGACAAACTACGGTATGACCTGCGTTTCCGTCTGCTTCAAGATAATAACTCACAACTCTGACGTGTGTCTAATGTGTAATTGAGTAAATCTGTTTAACTGTGAATAAGTTGCTGGCGTAGTTTGTCGAATACACACATTTCTGTAGCATAACCAACCAGAGTTTAACTTGAAGAAGTTGCAGAATTCACATCTTTTGGTTTCACTTGAGAATGTTGCCACTGTATGACGCTGTATTTGCTCACACTTTATGTATGGTATCATCTGTTTTTATGAGCTCATCACTGTTATCCACCGCAGAACCTCTGAGCCGAGCCTGAAACCATGAGTTCAAGGAGAAGCATGACCCTTCCTCCCTTTTCTGAACAGTTTGAGTGTATTCTGACATCTCAGAGCTGTTCTCCTGCTATATCGCAGTGGTGTCTCCTCTCACACAACGCAATGTTCAGCACAGAGTAGCACCACTACGCTCACGTCTTCCATCATCATGATTTTAAAAGTGCATAGAGTGCAAACACATATACCCTCATTGTGTCTATTGGTTGATGGGCCCAGCTGCTTGTGGCCAGTAATTCAGCCATTAGTCCTTCATTGGCGACTAGCCCACATCACCGGCTGTGCTATCAACCAAGCCAACTATCTGATGGCTGTGGAATACTGATGCTCAGCTGTGGGGCCCTGTGAGGGTGGACCTCTTGCCTCTTAAAAACTTCAAGACTCTGTTTTTGTGCCAGTCCCCCTTTGTTTTTCCTTTTTTTCTTAATAATGGGAGACTAAAGTGAAATAAATTGCCAGCAAACTGTGTGGAATGGGTCAAGGCTTATATATTGTTTAGTGGATTTCAAATTCGATTTGATTTTTTTCAATCACTTTGTTGTGTCATGGTTAATCAAAAGCATTACTAGTGAATTTTGGAAATGCGCCACTCATAATGATCAATATTTGCAATTTTTTTTTTTTGTTTAAACGAATGCATAGCCTTGTTAAAATCAAAAGTCGCAAAGAACATTAAACAATTAAAGTTACATTTCCAATCAAACAATTTGCCGCAGTGTGCTGAACAAAAAAAGAACCAAGCCTTACATAAACCATATTTCTGTCTATATGGTTGAATGTAATGTGAGTAGACAGTGGCCCCGTCAGACCACAATGACTTCTACAAATCACATTTGGAAAGAAGGTGGAACTGATTTACTTTAGATACTGAACAGTCAAACAACATTCATTTTAGTCAGTATGCTCATTAATAACATTTAATTGCATGTGACCTTCCTGTTATCACCAGCTAAATATCATGTAACTCAAGATACATTGTAATTAGTCTGTATTGTTTGTGCAAGCTCTGTGTATACAGTTTGGAAATCCAACCTATGGGGCATTACAAGGTAGAGTAAACAGGCTATTTTTCAAAGCCACGAGCACTTCAGAAGCATATTTATAAACGGTTCAGCTCAGACATTTCATACGTTTCATTATAAACTCAAGTTTTGTAAAACCCCAAACCTTCGCGATCAGCAATCTTGATTTGCCTGGAAATATTGCTGCTGTCGACAGAAGAAAAATATACATGTTTCATTTTAGAAATCAGAGACAGAACATGAGCGGGCTGCCAGTGAGCAGCAGTAATAACGAAATGACTGCCCCTGGCAGGAAATGACACGCATGTCGTTCCTGGGCATCACAGGGTAGTGCTGACTTGCCCAAAATAGGCCTTGCCAGTAACAACAATATTACACACAGATCTCTCTATGTGTGTGCAGGTTAAAAAAGCAGGAGCTGGCAGCCGTTCCTTCCCCTCATTATTTCCATCTACTTCCCCTGCTAGAAAATCCTCAATCGTCTGATGCCATCTCTAATAGCCAAGACAACTAACAAATCACAGACTGATCCTCAATAAGAGCTCCAGCTTATACTGGATGCTGGGTGACCAGAAAAGAGACCGATGATCTCAAGACATATGGGGTGCTACAGTTTGAGGCAATAAGGCCCATAGGTAATTAGATGCACATACTCCCTGAATGGCCAAGTTAAATATTTCTCTTTATGAACAACACAGTTTGCCTTTTTACCCAAAATACATGCACTGTTATGAGTCTCCTTCACAAACAGAGGTTAGGCTTGACATCATTAAAAGGTGTACTAGTGTATGTAAAGTGCTAGTGCCAGTGATATTCTGGGTTACTGAGTTTAATGTTGCACATTTAACACACTTTTTTTTCACTTGACAAATTCATCAACTTAGAAAATGTTGAGCCCTGTATCAACCACAATTATAATTTTCATATGAGCAATGAGTCTGGAGTTCCCCCCAGGTACGGAGTTGGTATTTTGGTCTGCTCAAATTTTGGAACATTTAGCAAAAAGACAGATATTTCTCTCAGGAATTGGTGGAGACCAAGCTCTGGACTTCTACCTGGGAGACTACTGTTTGTGTCCCATGCGAAACCAAAAGTCAACTGATTTATTTTAATTACAAGGTGTATTAGTATATGTAAAGTGCTAAGCTAGTGATCTATGTCACGTCACATAACACTAGTGACATACTTACAAATATTAAGCCAAACCATGATGTTTGTTCCTCAACCTAACCACGTACTTTTGTTGTCTAAACCTAAGAAAGTAAACATTCAAACAAAGTCTTCTATGTATAATCTAAGTTTATTTTTAAAAAAGAGGCTGTATGCATTTAATAAGCAGAAACTATACATCCTCTATGAAAACAAAGTTAATTTTGGAAAGACGCAATATATGTTACAAGCATAAGTTAACACATCAACCCAGAACATATAAAACAGTCACTCAAAGAGTACTTAGAGCATCACAGATCGATGTTTAGGGCTACTGACCAAGCCTCAGTATTCAACAAGTTTGGAGTCATAATGTATTAAAAAAAATCCCCGTCAAAATTATGCATAATTGTCAAACACAGATCCATACATATTGTGTTTGTCTGCAATCACCAAAAATTGCAAGATCATCTATGAAAAAATTTACAATTCAACCCATCTGTCACTGCAACCCAACAACCAACAACTCCATTCAAGGACCTGCTCACTGTGAAGGCAGATGGGCCAACTAACTTAGCAAAGCTAATAGCTTGGACAGAGTTTGCCTCTATTTTAAATTTAAATGTTGGCAGGTTTGTTGGTGTGAAACCAACAATCTGACACTGTTGCTTCCATACTGGAAATTATAAATCCTTTGGTTATTATCAATCATTTATGTTATGTCTGAGACTGAGGAAAATCTCTCCAGCCAGGTGTGTTTGTCATACTAGTATGTGTGCATTTGACCGATTTGCGACTTCATGGTTTATTGCGTACTAAGCAATGCCAAAGATAAGTGTATTAATGACTTCAGGTGAACGGTCACCTGAAGTCATTAATACACTTATCTTTGGCATTGCTTAGTTTGAGGGGTTAATGCAGACAAGACGGCAGCTCATGAGGAGCTGAATTCATTTATTTGGACTGTGACCACCCCTCAGTGTGACACTTAGTGTGTTTTGTGGTTTCACATTTCACTATAGAGGTGCATGCACTCAACACAAGGACAAATATACAGCCAAGTGTTTCTCCAATGCATTGGAGCTCTTAATGGCTACATTGCTTATTTTGCCCCACTGCTGAAGAGAACATGAATTGTCTGGGGTTCACGCAGGAACCCACCTCAGCAAGGCCTAGTCGGGGGCTCAAGGCCGCTGTGCTTTTTCTGCTGCCACTGTACTCCACTCAAGAATCCATATCTGTGGAATTATAATTGAGGATAAATATTATCAAGTGCAATCGGAGAGGGTGTTGTGTATTTGTGCTGGGGCCATGAAGAGACGGGCTGTGAAACCCAACACCGACTTGGGCCCTGACCACAAGAGAGCTTAGTTGGAGAAGAAGAAACCGTCTTCCACCACAGGCATCAGGGAATACCAAGGTGAGAGGTCAAGGTAGAAAGTGACGTCATTTCCACAACTGAGACTGTGTCCAATGGTCTACAGCTAACACAACGCTCAAAAGAAATGTGGAGGTTTACTTGGGGCTGGGCGATAAAATAGATAATAATTATCTCAATATAACTTTGCTTGCTACATGTTCAATAAATTCTCCAAATAATTAAACCACTAATATGCTTGAGAGGGGCGGTAATGCACCTTACCAGTTGCCACCCACAATACACCAGAAAAAGGAGTTGCAGCAGCAGCTATAGAAGAAGATGACAGCGAGACTATGTGAGCAATCGACTGGCCACCTTTTGCCGGCCACTAACCTGCGAGGCAATGTTTTAACGTTACAACAAAGCATAGTTATTTTTAGTATGTTTGTTTTGAACATGGATAATGTCACACCGTGACTGAATTTGCCATATAATGTTAGCTACCGTAGCTGTTCAGTTTATTAACTGTATGTTAGCAAGTAAATGTGATTGACTATTCAATATAATGATACGACAGAACAAGACTAAAGGTTACGTGAATACAACTTTTATACATTAACACATCTGAAATATGATTTCTGTCTCGGTCTTGTCTGATAGACTTTAATTGCTACTTCACAACTTTGTCAAAGTCCATCTCATGTTATTGTTTTGATTGAGAAATGGCAGAAATAATTAACTGTGAGTGTAAAACTTGTTTCGAAAATACTGACCACAGTTGAGATTTTTGTTTTGTCTGTACAGAGTTTGACATGCCGCTGATCAGAATGAACAGTTTTTAATCTGTTTATTATTTTATTTAATTACATTTTGACTACAGCTTTCAAATCTACCTCCAATTTGTCAAATGTTCTGCTGTTTGGCAAATAAATAACAGTTCAAACCACAGTTAAAGATATGATTTCTTCAACTTTTACTTCAGAGCAAAACCTTTAAACTTAAAGAAATAATGATTTGTCATTTTAGGTTGATACTTATCGATATCGACCAATATTTAAATTTCATATTGTGATAATATTTTACATCGCCCAGCCCTAGGTTTACTTTCACCCATGACAACTCTGTCTCCTGGGGGTTTTGGTGTTGTGACGTTCAGCCTTTTCTTCTAGTCTCTCATCACCAGGTGGAGAAAAACAACCCATAATCCAAGTTCTCTAATCTTGTACAGGATAACTGTCAGCACCTCCATACACTGTGGAAGGCTTCCCCGGCTTGTTACAACACTGGCACCAGTGGTAATCACTCTAATCCTTTGGTATCCATGGTAAACAAGACCTCTTGCACAGTCATTATCTATTCACAGCCAAAGGCCGTCAGATAACAAAGCACATCAGCGAGAAGAGAACGAATGAAGGGAGATGCAAGAAAGCTGGAGAGAAAGTAAGAAAGAGGAGTGTGAGAGAAAGCAAATGGGGCAAAAGACAAGGGGACAAAAAGGAGAGAGAGAGAGAGAGAGAGAGCAGTATTTAATTGTATTATATAACACTCTTTGCTGTGTGCCAGGCAGCAACTGTTTTTACTCTTTCAAAGCAGAGTTTTGTGTTGTAAAAGCTCCAGGCATTTCTCAGCCTTGATGTAAACTGATACTCTGTTGTTTGATTTATGTTACAAAATCTGAACCCATCCAAGAATGAAAACGCTACGCTGTCAAAATTTTTGGAAATCTTACATAACATCAATTTAGTGACATTTATTACTAAAAGCTTGAAAGTATAAAGATGGCAAGCGTTATAGTATTTTTAAAGAACAGCCATCCGTCACTTGGCAGAAAAATGAAATGGAGTCAGGGCTTTCAGGGGCACGCACACACACACACACACACACACAAACACATACACACACACACACAATCACAGTGGAGAGGCAAAACCTGGGTGGGAACCTGACAGGTCTGCTAAGTCCTTCTCCGTCAAATTTGGACGTGCTCGCCAAAGGCCAGAAAGGTGGGTGGGTATAAACACCACCTATAATCCTTTACTCTGTGTGGTGTCTGGAGCAGAGACTCAGCCACAGGCAGATGAGGTGAAGTGCTGATTCTAGATCTGCTGGTAGCAGCACGATTTGAATCTCCTCGAGTACCAATCTAGTTCAGATGTTCGTGTTGCAGGTTGGTGGATGACAGGTTTGAAGAAGTTCCGGTTAGGTGAGGATGTACCTTTATGTATTTTCTAGTTCATCTCATAAAAAAATGTAGATAAATGAAAAAAAAAAATTCTCAAGAGCCAAAACTAACAAAAAACAAAGAACTTTGACATTAGTGTATAAATTCAGCTCTAATTAATTAGGCCTCTATGATCTAATGTCAACAATATCTGATTTACATTGTCATGTTGATCAGTAAAAGTCCTTCACAAAAAAGCAGACCTACAAAGTTTTTTAGCGGCACACCACCGCTTTTCCAGCCAAGTTTGTGCCATTCAAAGCCAGTTGCTTTGTAGCAAAACGATGAGGCCTTACCAGCCACAATCATGCCATCAAAAGCTGGGTCTTTTTTAGCAACATCTGTGATCTTTACCTCACCATAACCAAGTAGTTTTGTTGCCTTAACCTAACCACTAACCCCAATCTTACAGCCAAGCGCTTCTGCATCAAGATACAATGCCAAAGGCTGCCCTCTGCGTCATTTCAGTAATGCCCACATTGGTATGAATTATGCTGGATTTTGTCCAACCAACAGTTCAAAAATCTGTTTATTATCATGTATGACAAATAAAAGCATTACATTCTCACATTAAAGAAGCATGTTATCAGCAAACGTTTGACCTTTTTTGTTTAAAAATGGACTAAAATAATTATTTTATGTTAAAAAAATGTTGCCAATCAATTTTCTGTTGATCCAACTAATTGATTTAGTGTTGCAGCTCTAATTGCATCCTGCCACCACCTACTTTACCAGAGGCATATGTGTCTTGTTCTAAATATTGAGGGGGACATGTCCACCCTATGCCACCATCAAAAATCTATTCCTGAAAGAACAAGACACTGGTAGAGCACAGCAGAAACTAATCTGTAATATCAGATTATTTGTATCCCAGCCTTCTGACAATGCTTCAAAGTGCTCCCCTATTTAAAAAAATGCACGGATTAGCAATTCTGGCCTGGATCCAGTGCCTTTACCTTCTTTTGCAGCACCTTTTTTCCCCAAAACAAAAGTCAGTGGGAACAGCAGGAGCTTCTTACAATGTAAATGTAACCCAGTACCTGACACATAACCCCATCTTGCCTTTGCGTCTTCTTATTATTTAGGAAATGCTAGACATATTTCTGGGCTTCTCAAACACATTCTCATCTTACCATAACAATCTGATTCAATATGTGGTTTTATTGTTATGGAATGCAAAGGCTGAGCTGTCTGCCTGTAGCAGACAGTTTGGTATTGAAATTCAAACTGCAGTAATGAATCAGGTACAGTTAGGGTTTCTCTGCCCAAGGTGAGTTTTGCAACAGGCTCCACCTGGACTGGGAACTCTGTATTGGGCAAAAACAGTCATTTTCCATAAAGAAAAGCCCATAATTTCAATCAATAAATTTTCTATATTTTTGTCTGTAGTTTACAGCAAACAGATAGGAGGGCAAATTCAAAATGAGCAACCAAAGATGACATGCTTCCAGTCTAAATTCTTTGACTGCACATGAATTTCAAATGCAAGGAAATCTTCCTTAAATGTTCTTTGCAATATTGGTATGTTGTCTGCCCTCTGTTTGCATGTACATCTTACAGCAATGTTGCCGGGAATACTGGTCATGCGCATGGCAAAAAAATTAACTCCCTCTGAAATCTTGAAATGCTGTGCCTCTCATAATCCCATGTGGTATGTTCCCACTTAACCAGTAATTGTATTTTCTCTTCACGTATTTAATAGAACAACATGGCAGCAGTGCTCTTAATTTCTTCCTTGTGCTTGGAGGACAACCCAAGTGTTGAGTGCAAGGAGAAGTGCACACAATTAGCTAATATAATTCACAGATGTGCTCACTGGGTTGTTTTTTTTTTTTTTTGCTCTTTCTCTCTCTCTCTGTCTCCGTCATCTCAGCGTTGCACAGCAGGCTAAGCAACCTGAGAGTCTGGACATGCTCTTTGCTCTCACCCCACTGTGACCTACTGGCACATACATTTCAGATGACGTAGTAATTAAAATACACTAATTTGATAATAATGCAATAACAGCAGCACCCTGAAGGGCTAATTTAAAGAAAACATTTTCCCAGACCGCCAGTAAAGCATATGTAATGCCCCACAGAAAATACAGTAGCCTGTTGGTGTGCTTTCTGAGGTCTCGGGGGTATTTCAGGGTACTGATTTCATACCACAATCATTAAAATCTTAGCTCCCTTTTGGCTGAGAGCGCCTGACTGGCGACAGCGCCGGTGGATGATATTGGATCCCTAAGGTGTAAACTTGATGAATATCTGAGGCTGTTTTGCAAAGGGTTAAGTTCCTCCACAGATCAAGGCACAGTGAAGATTCAGAGCTAAACTTTATATTATTTTAAGTGGTTTGTGAAGTTCATAGGGCATCTCCAAAGGGTTAATTGATACAGAAGAGTAACTCAAGAAGACAAGAATAAAGGGGAGAACTGATTAAGATCGCTAACCTAGATTCCTGAATTTTTAAATATTATTTTGTGACAATATTTAACCTTTCCTAGCAGTTCTCGGAAGACAGAGAAACAGGAACCATGTGCAGGGAAAGAGAAGGATTAAATTGGACATATTTAAACCAAGCATGTCTTCAACCGACTTGCCACTACAAGATATAAAGCTCAAGTGTACCTGCTTACCTTCAACTCTGCTTATCAAACACACAAACTCTGCGTGTAAACAGTAATAAATAACATGAGCCTTCAGCTTGACAGCTAGTCATTTTTTGTGAGTGTAAAATGGGCTTGCAATTGTATAGCGCCTTTCTAGTCTTGTGATTTCTTGAAGCACTTTCACACATTCACCCATTCACACACACATTTAAATACATAAATATTTATCAGTCCTTTTTCGAAATTCATCATGTACTGTTCAGTTATTTCCAGATAAACGAACAGTAAACTTTAATAACCATGACAACAACAACAGCACCAAAACACACTATACACTGGTGGCCGTGGCTACCAGGTGCGGCCTGGTACGCAGTTTTATACATTCACAAGCACTTACAATTCAGGGTTCAGTATCTTGCCCATGAATACTTCTCTTATCTTTAGCGCACAAATAAACCAAAATGAGGGAACAAATTAATCAAAATGAGGGACCAAAATGTATCTCAAAGCCAAGCAACAGCATCTCGTTCACTCACTTCATAGGGAACCCCTGGTTTAAAACAAGACCAGATCAGTTTAAACAAAGGCATCAGATTTCCCATAGTCTGTAATATTGGTTTCAAGTAAGTCTCACTGTTCATTTAACCAAAGTTTTTAAAAAATAGGACAACTCTGGATTATTTCCTGATTACCAGTGCATTAATGTCCCAGCAGGACTACTTATTTGGGGACAAAATGTCCATAATTCAGCCACAGCAGTCAAATCCTCCAACATCTTTTAGTTGCAAACCAACAGAGGTAATTTCTGCACATCATTATCCAGCTTTGTTAATCATAATACCCTCATGCTTGTGACCTGATCCCAACCATGAATATCATTAAATGTGAGCCACGATGCACAGTAATTCTGCCCCTAATTCCACCTCATCAAGAGACAAAGACGAAAAAACAAACAGAGGAGCAGAGGAAAGAATTTGGCCTCTTTGTCAGTTCCCTTTGTACCGTTGGCATGGTGGTTCTGAAGCCTACAGAAGTGGAAGTGAAAGTGATTGAACTTGCTCAGTGAGGCTTGTTCTACGGGACAGAGTTGTGCAAATCACGCCTCATGACCCATTTGTGGGTGTGTTTATTAACCCCATGTACAGTACTTCCACATTTTGTGTTTGCTAATGAGCAGTGGGGACATGACTAGATAGCACATGTCAGCATCACCTTAGCCTGGTGAACTGGCAGCTCTGGTTTACAGTCTGTTAACATGAAACAAAGACTATGATTTATAAATCAGGGGCCTCATTACATAAACTATGTAAGTATGAAATCCTATCTTATCTCAGTTTACTATGACATTTAGGATTTTTGGTAGGACAAAAACATGTTTCCTAAATGCATTTAGAGGAAAATTTCTATCTTATCTTTGGAAATGACTCTAGGTATTTCAGAACTATCCTAATTTATGGATTTCCCAAGTTATGAATCCTAAGATATAGACCCTGTCGTAACTTTTAAAGAGGAATGCCAATTGAAGAATCTAATATACATTTATATTTTGGTTTGTTAAAGGAGCAGTGTATGATTTAGGAGAATTCAGTGGCATCAATGAGGACTGCAAATTGCCACCAGATGAAACTTCACCTGATTAGAATTCCTTCAGTGTTCATTGTTGGGGAGGTTTTACTGAGCCGAATTATCTTTTAAGGTCTTTTATTATCTGTTCGGCTTGTCTGCGACAAGCATGTAATCATGTGTGCTCACCTTTTTTTCTGGTCTTCTGAAGATTCCCACTGGGAGCCAAATCATCTGCAGGGGCCTCTCTCTGCAAAAAAAAAAAGCTCAATCTGTTAATTAACATGGTAAAAACACTGAATTAAGCAGTTTCACATTACAAATCAAGTTTTTCCAATGCAAATGTGTTCATCTATGCTCTCTATGTAGACAAACAGCCCATTCTAGTTTCTAGTAGGTTTAGTTTTTGCAGATCCATGAACGATTCACAGGCAAAACTCATCATGAGTTAATCTTAGCCCTCAGCAGCAGTTTGAGTTATGGCACGAATAACTGACCACTTAATCCAGTCAGAGCTGATCAGATCAATGGAAAAGAGGGAAGAGAAAGAGCAGAGTGAGTAAATGCAGACTTTTAGACCCAGCACAACAGTTAAGTTTCGCTTTCATTGCGCTTGCTGCTCAGCTGCTCCGTCTGTGACAACAGTACACTCTGCTGTGACAACAGTATGCTCTGTGCAATAAGTAAGTGCTGTATGTGTATGATGATGTTGGCTGTTATTGGAATGTAGTTATATATGATGTATATATTTCAATAGCCCTAGAAAAACTAATTGTGGCAGCATATGTGTTAATTGTGGTGGGCTGCCACAAATAAAAATGTGGGGAAACCCTGCGTGTTACATTATATTACATTTCTGCCAATATATCACACAAAATCCTACACACTGGACCTTTAAAACAAGATAGGAGGTCTGAGATAGGACACAATTATGAATTTAGGAATTGCTTCTGTAATAGGAAGATGGGATTTTTCTGCCTGTGAAACTGAACATAAAATAGGACAAGTAAGGACATTTTTTCTCTAATAAGTGCATCACTTTGTTATTGAAATAAAGATTTTTTTTTTTGAGAAAAAAGTGGTATTTGGGTTAAATCTGTAAACACGACAGTCTAAGACTCCTCTTATGGATATCATATATACTGAGTGCAGACTCCAGAGGGTGGTCGCTGGCATGGTTTACTTTCACAGGCGCATGCTTCCATTTGTCATTGTTATGCTAAACACTGCTTTGGTACTGAGGAAATTCAATTTAAGAGCCATCCAGCAGCAGTCTTGCGGCTGTCTTGTCCTTATCATTTCCATCAGCCTGATCAAAAACACATTGAGCTCCCACCAACAGAGGGTCACAAAGTCATGTAACCTTAGGCAGGCAGCCTTTTCCTGAGCACTTCATCACGATAGCCTCTGCTGTCTTTACGCAGTGATGTAACATGCAAATAAGGAGTAATTTACTCATGACCTACAGTAGTAATGCTGTTGAAAATCAACTGTTAAACACTTTACAACTGAGCACACAAACAGAGAATTGTAAGGGACTAGAAACAAAAAATGTCAGAGATGGATATCTCAAAATCTGGAAAAGTAAAACTAAAATTATCTCTCCGGGAAGATACCAGTAGAGATAAGTGATAAAATATGTTTTTTTGTTTTTGTAATTTGTGCAATATCCTTGAAGCTGATGGCAACCTCACACAAGAAACAAAAATTACAAAAGACACAAAGGAATCTGCATAATTCCATAAATGATGTTAGTCTCACAGGAGGTGGATCTAAGCACGACAACCACATTTCATTACTGTGCTTGTTGCCAAACCCCCACTGAGCAAAAATATTTTACTGTCACACTTCACTATGACTACAGGATTTAAGATGAATCAGAGTCAAATGTATAGCTGACTGAGGAAATAATCCAGTTTGCCGACAATAGCAGATGGAAACATTTACAATACACCAAAATATATTTCTATTGCCACAACATATTGACAAGTAATTAGTCAAATTACAGTAATATAACCAAGTGATTAGCTTGGAAGGGGAGGACAGAGCACTAAGACTCCTGCCACACCAGCATGAGGAAAATAAGATTCCATAAAATGCAATTTCGTACTTGCCAAAAAGTGATTGCAGCTGCTATCTTTTATTCATTTCATTCATGGTGAATATATTTGACAGACTGTAGTCCGCTCAGTCCTGTTTTACCTATATAAATACCTTTAAAAGACCAATGCATAAAATAAAATGCTATTTTCAACTTGCCAAAAAGTGATTGCAGCTTCTATCTTGCCACAGAAAGGTTGTTCCTGCCTCAAAATAATTTGATCTAAGTTTTGATTAAAAGATCTTGTTAACAAATCATTCATCCATCAGAGCTACTTCTTTATATCATACCCTATAAAGTGACAAAAATCATTTTTGGCAAGAAAGAAACTGCATTGTATGCATTGCATTGGCCCTTTAAAGGTATTTACAGGGTAAAAGGGGACTGGGTGAGCTACAATCTGTCAAATATAATCACTATGAATGAAATCAAGTCATTTTGAGGCAGAAACAACCTTTCAGTGGCAAGATGGGAGCTGCAATCACTTTTTGGCGGTTTATATGTGTTGTATTGGCTCTTCAAAGGTATTTAAACAGGCAAAATGAGGTAAAAAGGACTGAAGTGGTTATAATCTCGGGTACAGAGCAGTTAATATAATGCAGGCTCATAAGGATAATAGCAGATAATACATCTATTTTTACATTACCTATCCATAAAGTATGATAGGTTAGTTTCCAAATGTAAACTAGATTTTCGACATACTTAACACATACAAACAACGGGAATAACAATTTTGTCTATAATGGCGTGAAAGTCATGCTTGATCACACTATAAATCCCAAACACGTGAAAATTGGGTTTCAAGAAACAATAAAGTTTGACAAATACATACCTATGCTCTTGCCACGGACATAAAGTTATGTGTATTTACATGCCTATTTGTCTATTATGCCTATTTACATGCTACGATTGCGCGCGGACGGCAATCGGTTTCTGGCAGACCATCACTATTTGGGACTACACCGGCGGCGGATGAGAAGTGTAGTGCCGAAGGAAAAGACAGTGTGGCGGTGAGGTAAAGTGGTGAAAAATACTCTAAATGTAGCATCCACTTACAATGATATTGATTTTTTCAGGTAGGCCTTTTTTAAAGTTGCTAAAACACGTTTACAAAACCCTGTGGGGTGCGCGCCCCCTCTGTTTCCGCAAACCGGGAGCGCGCTATATGTTACACTAACTGTAACTTGTATTTCATACAACCCCACTTCAAAAATCCACAACGATCAATTTAATGAGATACACAAGACGCGCTGCTACCCACTTTTTTGGTTGTGTGCTGCTTTCGTTACCATGGATACTTATTTCACTTTACAGTTTACGGCTGTTCCAAACTGTGCGCAAAAGTTAAACTCAGCCGTACGCGAAGTTGGTGACCTCTGCTCTGGTAATACCTAAAAAATTTTGAAATCTTCATCTTCATTTCCTTAATTCTGAGCGTCACTCCTCTGACGGCGCATGCGCGAAGCGCGGAGCCGCAGCAGAATGACACATAACGCATGAGAATTAAGAAAATAAAGAAAGCAAATTACAGAACAACGTAAATCTGACTAGTTATTTCTTTAGTTAACTTAGATATTCGTTCCAAACGTGCAAAATAAAATGGGAGAATTGCAAAAAAGATATATGTAAACAAGAAAAACAACACCAGAATGCCCATTTGACAAATTCATAAACAATATAAGTATCTAAAATGAATAGGAGGGAGTGAGCCAGCCATCAAATCCTACCCCTTTTTCAATTTGATTAAAAAACAAAATAAAAAAATAAACATGAATGTTCCCAATTTATGCCCCAATATTCACCATACACACCCCAGTCAAAGCAAACAAGAACTAAGAAAACAATAACAGATCAAACTGAATAAACACACTCACACATTACAGAGCAAAGAAACACATCAATACAGAAAACAAAGTCTTTCAGGGTTTTGAAGTCTATGCAGTCACCAGAAGTAAAGAGCTATTGTTAGGCTATAAACAAACTAAACTATGGTCACCCCGTAATAATAATGAGGATGTAAGGCTGTGTTTTGCGCGGTATGGCTTGATGACACGACCACTTGCCAGCAATAAATGGGATATTTACTAACATATTTTATGTGGCAGAACAAAACGTTAAAGTATCTGAAGCGAGTGTTAACCACATACCGTATTTTAGAATAAATACTAGAACTCTACAAATGATGTATACATTTGATGGTCTTGAAGATATTAAATCAAATTGAGCTATCTATCTAGTTTTTCATGTGGTTTATTTTTTAAGTTTCCAAGTATTTTATTTTCTCAACTATTGAAGAGATAAATCATTATGTTGAGCGCCTCTAAGTATTGGACATTCTTTAAATTTGCGTTGACTGTTTTGTTTTGTAGCCTAATGTGTGAGTCAAACTGTGAGCATGAATGTTATGCTATGTGTATTTATGTAATCTAGTAAATAGAATATCAAAAATAAAAATAATGGAGAACCCCAAGAGGAGTATCTTCTGCTTAAAACAAAGTCTAATGGGGATCTTTATCAACAAACAAACAAACAAACTAACTAGTTGTGCAACAGACTGGCACTGAGTTGTTTGTTGCACACAAACGTTCCTTACTTTGCGTAAACTAGCTCGTCAAGTCAGTGCACAGCCAGCTACTTTGTATCGTGCGTTTAGCCTAGCTGTATTTCCATTTGTGTTTCCACAAAAAGTCTGTGGACAGTCGCTTTGGTGGCACAGGTGGCGGCGAGTTAACAACTTTATCAGCAGTTGCTACATTTTCTGGTGTCATATGAGCATACCTGGAGATTCGCAGTGAAGTATGCAGGCTTCTGCACTTCCCCTTGTGCTTTTCTCACAACCATCCAACTCAAATGTTGTTTATGAAAAAACGTTCGTCTTTGAGG
Source organism: Plectropomus leopardus (assembly GCF_008729295.1). Lineage (NCBI taxonomy): Eukaryota > Metazoa > Chordata > Actinopteri > Perciformes > Serranidae > Plectropomus > Plectropomus leopardus. Next base: position 17,334,677 of record NC_056479.1, on the reverse strand, counting down.
TGCAAAATTTGTTAAGATGACCCACAATGTAGACTTATAACAGGTTAACTTCACTAATACCTCCAAGCACCTGAATGGTGGAGTGACACATGCATTGATCCTACATCCATGATGGATCCCGGTACTGCAGCCACATTACTAGTTCCTGTAGGAGATGCGGCTGCAGTTCTGGGGTCCTAGTTTTTCGCCACAGCGCCACCTACGGACTTGAATGATTGTAAAAGTGCAAAGACAATGTTGCATCTCAGTATTTTTTGTCATAGTTTATTTCACCCAAATACTACTTTCTGACTTACTAGCCTATTTATAGTTTTAAAATTTTATTTTCCACCCAAATAATACATTCTGATTCATCATTTACAGTCTGACAGGCTGATTCTACCCAAATACCTTGTTATAGATTTAAAGATTGTTTCCACCCAACTACTACTTTCTGATTCATAACTTGTAGTTATAAAGGCTGATTTCACTCAAATATTGCTTCCTGACTTAGTATTTATAGTTTTAAAGGTTGATTCCACCAGAATACTACTTTCATTTATAGTTTGAAAGGTTTATTCCACCTAAATACTATTTTTTGTTTCTTTACAAATAGTTTTAAAGGTTAATTCAACCCAAAAAGGCTACTACTTTCTGACTCATTATTCATAGTTTTAAAGGTTGATTCCACCAGAATACTAATTTCTGATTTATTTATTTTTTTAGTCTGAAGGGTTTATTCCACCCAAATACTACTTTTTGTTTCTTTAGTTGTAGTTTTAAAGGTTGGTTCTAGTCTAATACCTTACTATAGTTTTAAAGGTTGAATCCACCCAAATACTAATTTCTTCCAAGTACTTGTGGTTTTAAATACTTATTCAATTCAAATACTTCTTGCAATCCAGCTTGGTTGCCAAGACTTACAATTTGTGTAGTTTGCAGAATTAGCTAATTACATTCAGGGGGAAAATAAACTAAATGTACAGTTAAGACTTCCATGTGAAAAGTGCCCTAAGAGATAAACAGAGACCTCTGTTATCATTTGGGGTGATAGCAATCAATCTGACTTGACTAGATCACAAACAGATATTTTGAAATCATAGAAAGAGGCAAGACATAAGGATGAGTTTGGTCGCAGATTGAAGATGTGCACACATGGATTTCCTCCCCTCCAATCAGATTGCTTGGTCGGACCTAACTGTTGTATAATATCTCATAATACATGAAACATAAGGACAAGCAAATTGAAGGTGATGTTTATGCTTTATTGGAAGTAGTATCACCACACATACATCCTAAAAAAACTAACTAGGCAGGTAAGACAATATGTTGTATTCTGTAAATATACTGAAAATTTAATGGAAAAACTGGAATGAGAAAGAAATAAACTTTAAGGAAACTTTTTTATAGCAGACAGTGGTTTTAAAAAGTGGAAGGCAAGTGCAACTGGACTTTTTTTTTTTTTACATCAACTTAATCTAATCTATTACTTTATAATGAGTAAACATTCATACAAAAGATGAATTACAATGATCAGCAAAGTGAAAAGTGAAAGACACCATATACTTGATAAAGAGACTCAGTCAGTGTGATTTTCAGACCCCAGAGTATTTCAACATTTTGTACCTGAGTAGAATTCAGATTGTTTTTCTGCTTCTTTGGGACAGACAAATTCACATTACAAGTAAAGTGCAAGAAAGAAGATGTTCAACTGTACAGAAACGGTACATGTTGGAGCTCAGGAATGAAGAAAACAATACAAAACAATAGCAGATAACACTAGCAAAAACAAACCTGCACACTTATTTTGTGGCACTATAAATCTTAACATCAGTGCTCATGAAAAGGCACATCTCCTCTGCATAAATATGTGTAAAATACAGATTATAGCACACATTCATACGGCTTCAATACTGTCAATTTATCATGATTGTAAACTTCACCTGATGGATCTGATGAAAACAAACAACTCTTTCATCCGGTCTTTATTGCCTCTGGCTGCGCTCCTGTTTGAAGGCGATGATGAACTTCCATGCCTCAACGTACTGGGAAAGACAGATCTCAACTGGGAAGAGCTCCTCCACCTCAGGGGGGGCATCCAGGTCTTTGTGCTCCATGTAAGACACCAGTGTGACTTTCAGGCTTTTGAGAGAGAGAGAGAGAGAGACACACACACACACACACACACACACACACACACACACACACACACACACACACCAGTCTGAATAAATAAAAGTATGTAGCTAAACTTGATAGCACAATATTTCTTTAAGCATAGTGATTCAACTTCATGGGTTGTTACCAACCTCAATAAAATAAAATGGAAATAAACTTTTGTCTCTTCCTGGAAAACAACTGCAATATGTAGAGCTGACTCTGACCAAAGTTAACTTCAGGTTTGTTTGCATGCAACTCTAAATCCAGCCAAGGTGACTCAAATTTGGAAAGAAACAACATCCACTTTGTTTAAACTAAGAGCGGCACGCAATCTTTTTTTGTTTTCCTCCCTCTTATTTTTCTGTCTTTTATTTTGAATGATCTAAGCTTTATTTTTTTCAGGTTGATACATGTTTTTTGTTTCTCCCTGAACATGTTTACATGCTTATGTTCAAAAACTGTTTATTTTTCTCATACTATGCTGAAACACCTATATCCACCCTCTGTCTGAAACACTTTTAGCACCTGTCTCTTTGAGCCCTCCTCCTAAAAAATGCCAGTCTACTCTAATTGGTCAGAATTTCTGTGTTTTCTACTGTGAAAAATAACTAATAAAAGCTTCCAAACCAAAATCTTCACAACTGGACATGTTTCAGCAGGACTATGATCTAAAATTGGGGAGAAATTAATAACATCAGCAACCAAGATTACATGCTTCTCTGATGTTAGCATGTAGCTACATGCTGCAGTGTGCATACACATGCAGTAGCTTGCCTGAAGCACATAACAGCCTGAAGAAATAAATCAATCTGACATTAGTTTGTCTTGAAAGTAGATAAAACAGTTGGAAACAGAGTATTCAGAAGCGTCTGAAGCCGGAGGTTTTCCCCTCAGGAATTACTTTTACATAAGTTTATCTCATTATCTGAAACTATGGCTGCAATTAAAACAAACATCTGACATTGTAGCATTATAGTTATGACAGAAAATAACAAAAAGCATTACATGTCCCCTTTAAGAATGTTATGCATTAGCAAATGGTTAGAAAACCACAAATAATCATTAACTTTTATTTCATTACCTCCAGTCAGGCCTGTAGGTATCAGGTGCATTGGGCTTTTTAAGCACCAGCACCAGGAACTCGTGCATCTCCAGAAGGAAACTGTCAGCGCTGATCTTAGAAAAGAAGCCAATCAGCAGCCTGTGATCGTCCTCGCTCAGGGCCTGTTTGTATTTCTCTGAGACTTCCACAAATGGATCCTGAAGGACATAGGGAACACATTGAATACACAAATAATAATAATGATAGTAATACTATTTCCACCCTACTGTTAGCATCGTGTGATGCCCTACCCTCTTGAGCCGCAGCATATTTTCTGATTTGAGTGAGGCCAGCAGCTGCCACAGAGCCACACAATGCTTTAGACAGCACATGCTCATAGCCTGTGAACAAAACAAGGAGAACGTTAGGTTTTTCTCATTAAAATGACCCACACTACAATTAAAATCATGCTAATTTAGATCCAATACTCTGAGAGTGCCAGTATGGCATAATAGCACCGACAGTCAGACAGAAACATAAATTTGCTCTTAGGGGCAGATATTGTAAATTGTTTGTATGCAAAGTAACACAGTCTGTGGAAGCAAGAGAACCTGCAACAGGATTAAATAAGCGCTGTCCCAGATAGGCTGACCTTGAGGATATGTGGAGCCATCTGGTTTCCCATCTGCAGCACCTCCTCCAGGTAGCAGGACAGCTGCATGTGCGGCTCTCCCCCGGTCATGGCGAGGAAACCAAGGGCCACCTCCAGTGTGGACAAGGCCTCACACACCTCACTGTAGGAGTGCAGCTCCCCAGCCACGGCACACAAGGTGAGAGTCTGAAGAGGCTCCTGTCGGCACACAGACACAGATCGAATCATTTTTACAGCAACACACTCAGTTTGCCACACACTGTACTGTGTTTCACTACTTACCTGCTGGACTTTTGCTTTTATATCCTTTAGGATAATCTCATAGTTGCGGTCATGTCTGTTCACTAGCGTTGGAATGCCCTGTGGAAAAGAGACAAGAACAAAAGGAATATGGTATTTTACCTATGTAAAAAAACCAAAAAAAAACAGGTGTCGTCTGTGCTTTGCTTTCCAGTTGCTCACATTAAGAGTGATGAGAGGTTTGCCCAGTAAGAAGCGGGAGACAATCTGTTGCTGGATTTTGGGCAAGTCGTACTCATGAAGGGTCTCCTGGCCTCTCTCAATGCTGTACTGGGTGTTGGACAGAACCAGCGGCATCAGGTCCCTTTCCAGCTCATACCGAATCACATGCAGGTCAGTCAGATCTGCAGGGCTCACTTTGTAGCTGAGGGAGGGACAAACACATCAGCAAATCTGCAAACATGCTTTTTTTTTTAACCCTTTTTTAGATACAAGTTGGTGTAAAAAAGTTATCTTTTGACCCTTCTCTCTGGTTTGCATTCAGCGAAGTAGTTCATCCACTGTGTTCTTACAGCTAGACGTGCATGTGAGAAAAATGTGACATGAGCGCCCCCACCTGGTCTCCTCTCCAGTGTGCTTATCCACACAGTAGACCAGGTCATTGTGCAGGGCGATGAGGTAGCTGACAAGGGCTGTAGAGCACAGGCCTGGGCCTTGTCGCCGTGCTAGCAGCACCTTGAAGTCACTGTCGAGGTCCAGGTCCTTCTGGCAGAACTCAGCTGGGATCTTGATCTCACCTAAACAACAATATTTCAGTTCAAGTCCGATCACAACGTTGGACAGGACGGTGTGAGTGTAACTGAGTGTGTGTTTGTATTTACCGTTTGTTGCCAAAGACACTCTGAGCTGATTCCAGGTTGTCAGGAAGATTTTGATGTATTTATCATACCATGTTTTCAGCGAAACTGCACACAGGAGGAAAACAAAATTTCACCCCAAGTGCACACGTCGACCAGAGACACGACGCATTACAGTGGATAGACTAACTGTAGCAGTTAAAGGCATCTCACGTGTGGAAGAGATTTAGCTCTTTTAAGAATACTCAATCACTGTCTCCTCCCAGGTTAAAACAAGTCATTCTTTGGCAGGCAGGTTTCTTTACTGCATATTGCCAGCTATTTTACTATGACATTTCCGAGAAAGGGGTAATTAGGAGCTGCGTGGAACTTTGTATCTCTTGTGTAAGTGAGTCATACAGAGTGAAAAACTTGGCGTAGACAGTTAGTTTCATTACCTGCTTTCTGACTGTTGAGGAATTCAGAAATGGTGCCACAAGTCAGCTCGGTGACATTTTGGAACTTCTTGACCAGAGCTCTCTGAAGGGTGAGGATGTCAGGAAGGTGCTTCACCAGTCGCAGCTCTGCTTCCTAAAAATAAATACATATGCCTCAGTTGTGTGTTCAGATGCTCTTCATGAACTGGTTAAGCATGTCAAGATTGAAGAAGCCACAATTTATTAAAATATGTTGTGTGATGGAGCCAGTCTTGCCATATCAGATTCCATAAATGTGTATCTGTATATATTTATACAAGGACAGTTTTTTTGGCATACAAAATTACATTCTGGTAATTGTGGAGCCTAGAGGTTGACAGATTATCATTATTTTAATGATCGCTGATAAAATGAATAAATAAAAAAGTGCAAAGAAAGTGTCAGCATGGGAGGAACTTTGACTTTTTAAAATCCCAGGGAGCTATTTTTATTTATTCATTTTTTATTTAAATTTTAAATTTTGACTTAATTAAAAAAAAGTTACTGGGAACTTGCTGTATATGAAGTTCAAAGTTTCTGTTTTGATTAAGCATTTATTATAGGCATTTATACAAAGTTTTGTGTTGGAGTTTGTTATATTCCAAATTCATAATATTGACCGATAGATTTTCATTTTTATTGTTTATGCATATCAGTTGCAAATATTGATTATCGGTCTCATTAATTACTAATAATCAGTTTCAGTATCGACCCTGAAAAACCAGTATTGGTCAACCCCTGGTGGAGCCTTCAATCAACAAATTCAACACTTTTTAAGGCCACATCCAGTGTGATGTGAGCATGATAGACATTTTGTGTATGCACTTGGATTCCACTAATGATTTCAGACTTTATTAATTGTTTTGGTTTTTTAAAAATCTTGTGATTTTCTTAAAAACACATTAACACAATATACAGACTTATCCAGAAGTAATCACTCTCAAACATCACTTATGACCCAGTAGAAGTGTGTGATGGTGTATTTATCTGCCCTCTGCTTCTAAGTTTTTTATTTTGCTGTGTTTGGGAAAAATAGCAATATTGTATCAATACATGGACATCGTGAACGGATTTTTTAATCATAAAAACTATCAATATTGGAAATCCAAATTAAAGTTTTAGTAGCCTACTCAACTTCTAGAACTTCTGGTGATTCCCACCAGTAGTCAGGTCTTCATAAAAAAGGTAGTGACCAGCTGCCAGATTGTAAGCAACATGTATCCAACAGGAAGCTATGAAAATTGTGGCCATAGCAAAAAAAAAAGACAAAAAAAAGAAAAGAAAAAAAAAAGAAGACATAAATAAAGCATGGAAAAAGCTAAAAGTACAAAGCTTGTTCCAAAGCAGGAGTGAAGCTGGGGTTGGCTTTCACTTTCAAGCACTGAAGGAAAGGATGAAGAACATATGTATACAAAAAAAAAAACATACAAAAATGTAATGTTCCTACAACATCATGTTGTTGTATTGCCTTCTATGGTCTTTTGCTTTGTTGGGTCAAAACACTTTGTAAATTCTGTCTTTAAAGATGCTACACCTCCTTCATCTTTTTTCCCAAGTGCTCGATTGATGATGTATTATTATTATTGTTATTATTTTATTTTATTAAAAGTCGACCTGCATATTGGGTCAGTGCTTTCTTACCCTATGCAGAAATCTCCAGAGCACCGGCAGGGTGTCTTTGCCATCATTCTGCTCCACAATGTGCGTTAGGCTCAGCAGAGTAACTTTCTCCCTGCAGCTCCACACAGCAGACCCATGGATCAGAGAATTTTGGGGAACTGAGGCCAAGAAGTGACGAGGATCTCCGAACATGAGCTTCATGATTGGATTGGCAGAAATGCGAGAGTCAGCCCTGATGAAAGCATTCACCTCCTTCAGCTGTTTTTCCAAGTGCTGCGTGGAGGAAGTAACAGAAGACAATGTGTTATATGCAGATCTGTAACAAACAGGAAGGATCATTACTGAAATTAGAAAATGAGCTGTATTTGTTCCCTTTAGGAAAAAAAAGACACCCTGCTGGAGATTTCTGTATAGGGTAAGTAAACACTGACCCAACGTGCAAGTCCACTTTCAAAAGGTGGCAAAAGAATCCCATATCATTCATTCCCTTTAGGAACAAATCCAGTATATCAATACCTTCAACTGCGGTGTGATGATGCTGTTGCTCACTTCCATCTCCCATCCATTTCTATGTTCTTTGGTGGAGAGCACATTGTCATAAGGAACGGGCCCTGAAAGGAAAGACGAGTTGTGTTTAATAGTAGAAGATAATCCAGTGAATCTCGTGTTTGAGTAGGCAGGTCTTAAAGCGACTAAACATTTGGCATCACATCACCACATGATCCTAGTTCATATGGAAAGCCAGAAGTAGCATTGCAAAGGGCAATCCTGACCAACGAATTCTGTTTGTTTGTTGACTTAAGTGACTTAAAATAACTCCACATATACATTTGTAACATCCCGTTTGTACAGAAATTGCAAAATGAACACCACACACTGTCTGACCACTAGAGGGCACCCTTTCCCCCACTTTCCTATCTCCTGTCACTGTCTTGCAGCCTACAAATTTACAGCAACATGTTGGAAGATAGGTAGGTTTGTTGTTCCTCACATTTTTGTTGCTGTTTGGGCACCATGAGGCTGCTGATGAGCAGGTGAACAGCGCTGACTGTGTCGTCCGTGCCTTTACCCAGGGATCTGATAAGATGTACTATGTCCTTTTGCAGGTGCGCAAGTAGAAAAGCACCTGGCTCAGGGACTAGAGGGTTGATGATGGCAGAGATTGACTAGAAACACAAATAAAATGGATGAGTGATCTGATGTCCCCCTTCATAAACACCAACAGAAGGATGTCAACAGTGCTACAACACTAGAACATTAGTATGTATTGTTTGTGAGCATTTTTTTTTGTTTACCTGCACCTGTAAAAACTAAGGAATATATTGCTTGGAGAAAGGATTTCCATTAGCACTGTTTTCATTTGTTAAGCTACCTCTGGTTGATTGCAGGCGCCGAGCAGCATGGCCATGTGAGTGAGCATGCGGATCATGGTGAAGGGAACTGGAGAAATGTTCTTTGTGTCAAGCATGTCAGGATTGTCCCTGCGAATGGGGTCACCGAGAATGTGGCCTGTCTGAGTGCGGTCACCCCTGTGAAAAGATAATGAATAAATATAAATTAAAACAAATGAAAAATAACTAAACTTAGTTCTATGTTACATTTTTTTGCCAAATTAACTCATAAACCACTTACTGCAGCTGAACAGCTTGAAATCCCTGCACAGGCCTGTGGTCGACACCTCCTATCTCCACACCACAGTCCACACAGTGACTTTTTTCCATGGGCTGGCCACACTGGTGAAAAAGATGCAAGAAAATTCAACAATACTAAAAATAAGTGCCTCATTACAAGCTTAGAATGAGTCCCACTGAACAAATCATACCTCTCCAATGGTGCAGGGGTGACCATTTGGACAATCTATGATAAGAGTAAATATAGAATTACTATAGAAGTCTTGAAATCTTCACCGATATTTCAGATTTAGAAGTAATTTCTTTTGGTGTGTGTACTTACGATACCACAGCAACGGTCCCATAGCTTGTTGAGCCACTGCTAACATGTCCTCTGGCATGCTTGGCAAGAAGGCGGCCTGTGCCAACAGATAAAAACATCTCATCCACTTCAAAGACAAGGAGGCCTAGTTTCCAACACTGAAAGCAGCTCACAATACACAAACCTGCATGTTGGCAGGATCCATTGCCAGCTGCTGCAGGGGAGCTATGATCCCCTGGTTCCCACAGAGCAAGACAGCAGCCAGGTGAAGAGTTAAATCCACCAGCACATTATGGGCACCAGAGGCACCCGGACGAACACTCAGTGGCCCAAGTTGGTTGGTCACCAGACCCCTGGCAAAGGCCTTCATCTGTGGGTTGGCAAGGAATTTGGAGTTCTGGATGTAGGTCTTTAGGGCATCCAATTGCTGTTGGCACAAACATACATAATATAATGTAAACTGTATATGACAAATATTGTCTTGTAAATAAGATATTTACTTGTAAAAAAAATGTCTGGTAAATTTTAGTTGCAAGTTAGATAAACTCACAAGTTTTAGAACTGCTCTTTTGCAGTCATTTGTACAAATGGTTGTAAACAAATATGACAGATTATATCAGAGCAGCTCTTCGGTCTTATTGTAAGAATCTACCTCAGGCTTGGGATGGAAGCTGACAGTGGCCTCTCTGTAGAGAGTGGTGACTTCTCTGTACAGTGCCAAGAGGAGATAAACTGTTGTACACTGTGGTAAGCATCTGCACCCCTGTAAAGAAGAACAGCAACAAACACACATAAACATATTTCCACAAAGAGTCCTCACCTGGTGCTCAGTTACTAACAACAAGGTGACGTAACAGTACCTCACAAGTCTCGTCCAGTCCGTCCACTTTTCCCTCCATAACTGCTTTTGCAACAGCATTTCTGATGGTCTTGTAGTCTTCCCCGCACACAAGATACTGGTCTACTGGGGTGGCTTCTTCACTCTGAGCATTATAAAAATGAAACCACACTATTTAGTTACTCCTAGCATTACATTTAGACAACCTCGACCTTCATTTTTCATTTGCAAACTAGCATTGAAAATCACAATGTGGGTAACTGAACCTTTTGCAGCACTTCCTCAGGGAAGAGCCAGCGCATTTCATCCACTTTGAGGAGTTTCAACACAAACTCCACTCCATGTTGGCTGCAGATCTTGCGGATCAAGAAGACACGATACCAGTCGTTTCCACTGCGCCTACACAAGTTCACCACGCTGGTCAGGAAGGCTGTGGTTCCACTTTGACCAGTCTCCTGTGCCTCTGCTTTGATTAAAATGAAAAAGAAGAATGACATTTTGGTGAAATGACAACGTCTCAGAACACATACAACACAAACACACAATGATCCAATGATATTTGTCTGATTGATATTCATTCGTAGGGTAGGTAGGTTTTTTTTGGGGTTTTTTTAAATCATGAGCATCATTCCATGCCAGGGACAGGGTGAGAGTCCGCCTGCATACTAAAAGTGACAGGTCTAACTTTAAGCATCACATGGCTAACATCTCCAAACAGTTATCGTGTTTAACTTGTGCATTGAAACATTTCTGTGTGAGTTCATAGTGAGTGTTAGCCGTAGAACTGACCATTCGCTAGAAGGCGAGCTGCTCTGTAAAGAGTCCGTCAGTGCTGCATCTAACTTGTGTTAACACAAACGCTGAATCTTATAAATATAAAGCAGCTGGAGCAAACTCAACAACTCAGAAAATTTGCTGTTGATCACTATTGAAGCTCCAGAGCCCAAAGGATTGGTGTTTGGGACAGCCCTAAAAATTACAAACCTGTGGCTCTGAGTTTTTCCAAGATGAGGCTTGCCGCCATATCCAGGTCCATACGCACTCTGGCCACCTGCTGTAGAGAATCTACTGTGGCTGTTTGAGCAGACTGTCCATGTGATTGCAGGTATTCAGTCAGGAAGGCACTTTCATCCTGCAGACACACCTGCTGGTCTGCAGTGGACCTGAACTGCAACCTCTCAAACATGGAATCCTAAAGAAAATGAAAAGTTTCTATAGTTGCTACAATCCACTAGTGTGATTTGTATATTTGTATTGCACTGTGTTGCTGAACAAACAGGCTCATTTCAAATAAAAATTCATTCGTACCTCCAGGCAGTTGATGTACATCGAGTAGAGTTCAGTTTTGTCCGTCTCCTCCAAGATGTTGCACCGCTCAACTGCCACCAGATGCTGCTGCAGGTAACCTTTAACTTCATCGAAGCTTCAGAAACAGCACAATTTATACAAAAATGAGAAAGACGGCTAAAACTTTCAGAAGCACACATAAGTATGCGATATGCAACCGCGGTACCTCACCTGTACTTCAGCAGAAGTTTGAGCACTACTGACCGAACAACTGGGTTTTTATCCACAGAGTCATCAAACGGAGAAAGCACCTTTGTCAGCACTTGTCTACCAACTGGCAAATAAACAAAACAAGGGACTGTCAGAGCTGGCAAAACAGGAGTAAGCAGAGACATGGTTGTGCACACAGTCAAGTGAGTTGGGTTAGAACAGTGTCCTACGTCTGAAAATGGGTACAGTGTTGGCCTCCACCATGAGAAAGGACAGCAGATGGAGAATGACAGCTGAACAGGGAGGAGAGTTGTCCTTGAAGCACACAGTAGACACCAGGTCAACGAAGAAAGTGTTGCACTGCTTCCTGAACTGAGCGTGTTGGTTGACTAGAATCCTGCACATAACGAGAGACACAAGAGTTAAACAGCTTTTTGTTAAAATTCTTCACAAGCCAGATTCACAAAGCATGAAGTCGCCTTGATCCTATGAAGGAACTAATAATGGCACAGAGTGCATCAAAGAATTGTGTGTGTGTGTGTGTGTGTGTGTGTGTGTGTAAAGAAGCACACCATGCATTCCTCTTATGAGGAACAAAAATCAGTTCCCATTGCTTCACATGCAATTACCAACCTTATGTCTTCTGAGGGAACCATGGGGAAGTTGTCATCGACTGGCTGCATACAGAGGGGACAATACATCTGACCGGGCACCAGCCACTGTCTGATGCAGGCTACACAGTAGATGTGCTCACATGGCAAGCAGAGTGGATCCTGAGGGTCTCCCATACACACTGGGCACAGTTTAAGACCAAACCTGGAGAAACATAAACAAAAGGTGAAGACACAGGGTGGGGGTGAAGTACAGTAGGAGAGCTTTTGCTTAAATACAAACAATATAAATCTGGATTTCTACCTGAAGATGCGTTCGACAGCTCCATCTTTGCAGGTTTTGAGCAAACCGATCACTGCCTCAAATGACCGCTGAGTTTTGAGGTCTGAATTTTTTTCCATTATCTTGATAAATAAAGCAGATTCAACACATATCATTATGAGTGATGGAATTATTGTGGATACATTTTTGTGGTAATTCACTGAATACATGAATTTTTAGGTTAAGAAATCAGGCAAACCTGGCAAAGCCTTTTAGTATGCTCCAAAACTAAAGGTGTCAGCTTTTTCTCTATCTGCTCAATTCCCAACAACATGTGTTCCACAAAGAGCGAGAGAGTGAATATCCGATTCCATCCAGCCCTAAGAGCAAAGAAACACAAAAAATAACCATCCAACTCAATTCAGTAGTGTTTAAAGAGAACCTAAAAAACTCAGCACACATAACAGTCCAACTTGGACCAGTTTAATTAGGAATGATATTGGATTTTTTGCTAATATGTAACAACTCATTTGACCAACAACCAATACCAATATTGATTAATATTACTTTTTTCCCCACCAGTTTTAGTGATCAAGTCTCTTCTGTATCATTATTATATTATCCATACTCTTATTGTGATGGCCCACCAGCAGATGGACACATAAAATACAATGCTTTTCAGTATATATAAAATTTATTCATTGTGCAAAATAAGAAAAATCAGGTTGATAGTTTGTACATGTTTACTATATCAATAAAAAAAATATTGGTTTGTGGTATCAGCAGAAGTCAGTATGTTGGCCATTTCCAATATTTCATTTTAAAGCCAGTATCAGCTGATACTGGTGACATGCCTAATTTTAATATATTTTGTTTATTTAGTTTGACTCACTGCACTCTGCAGACGATTGCCTTGCTCCTCTCCCCATAACGTCTCACACTTTCCTCTGAGCAAATCAACTCTATGGGAACCTGTAGCTTTTTGACTTGTCTGAGCCAGGCTTGTCTTTGGACATCTGTATCCAGGAGTTGAGGCTCCAGGTACTCCACACATGCAAAAGCAGCATACACATCGAGCACCTTGGAGACAGGGGTAATATGATCAGTACATATCACAGGTAGCTTTAAAGGCAACATAAATATTACAACACATAATTTAATCTTAAAGTCAATATTATACATGTCAAGTTAACAAAAAAAACCTTGAGCTAAATGGAAAAATAAAATGTTGTTTAAATTTTTGAATGGTCTTTAAAGGCTCACCAGTTCAACTCCATCTCTGGTGTGATGATTCTGCAAGAGGTGCTGGGTAACCTGGGGCTCAATGCATATCATTCTGGAGAGGTTCTGCAGTCGGTTCTTGAACTCATGATAAGCCGCATGGACCCATGGAAGAGATGTCGCTGTATCTGTGGCATTAAGCTGCAATCGCAGCTCATTGACGCAACAGTTCAGAGCACCACACAGGAGCTGGTAGAGCAGATAATGTGTATTAGCATAAACATGCACAAACTATCACACAGATGTAACCTTATGATTGAAGTAGGATTTAGGTATAACAGGAAAACAACCTGCAGGTCTTCCTGACAAGTCACGTTCATTGTCATTGAGATGAAGTCCTGAAGGTAGCGTTGGAAAAACTCTATCTGCATCTCTCTGTCTGCTTTCTCGATGTATGGTCCCAGTGGTGTCCTCCAAAAGAACTTATCAAACTCTTGTTGAGTGTGGCCTAACAGACATATACATTTAGCTTTCACAACAATATCATGGTAATGACGTTTCAGAAGTGGAGGGTACCTGATAGCAGGCCAATACCTTCATGTTGAAGCGCATGAACCCAAAGTTCCTCCAGATAGTCCTTGATCCTCCAGCTGAAGGGCATGCTGCAGCTCATGTTCGTGTCTTGGGCAAGGTAGCTTTGTACAAGAATCGTTCTTGTCTCAGAGCTGTGAAAAGAAAAAATGTTAAAAATGCTAAAATATATGCAAAGTAAACAGTCTGTTGCATCTTATTATTTACAGGAATTTGGGTTCCTTTAAGTAAAATGCCACTTACTTGTGGTCCAGTGTTAGGCGTGGGATCTCCAGTAGCTTATCATTGCCAAAGATATCTAACCACAGCCTCTTGACATGATTACCACAGTTTTTATCTAGTAGGATGTCCAAGTTTTGGTCACGATCAATGACAGAAACCAGTTGTGCCAAGAGGGGTATAACCACAGCCTGAATGCGCTTCCATAAGGTGTGCCTGTTATGACCCCCAAAAAGTTAACAGTGCTGTTAAAAAAAACATCATATATGCATACATAGAAATTTTGCATTCTGCAGCTACAGCAGTCACCTGAAGGTGCCTCCTTCTTGCAAGGCATCAATGTTTGAGGCCTCTTTAATGACCCAGTTGCTTTTGATGGCTGAGAAAGTGTTGCCATCGTTAGTCACTAGCAATGAATGAAGATGCCTCTTCACAGTTTGCAGAAATTTACCTGACGAGAGTAAGAGAAGATGGTGAGCACTGCACTGCTGTGACAAAAACAAAAACACTGGAAAAAGTTGTGAAAGTACCTTCTACTTCATCATTTTCACTGAGGAGTGTTAACAGGATTTCAACTCTCCTAGTACTGCGGAAACCACTTTCCACCTGGTCCCTCAGCATGCCCACTGCACTTTGTACACAGCTCCGCACCAGTGCTGTCGTGTCCACAATGTTATCCCAGTCCTATAGTGGGAAGCTACACTGGTTACAAACTGTCACAAGCAGCTCAGGCTGACATAAAATGTCAATGTTGTCAGAAGGCACTGTGTGGAGGACACTTTTTTCTAAAATTGGTGCACTTATATCCAATGTTATAGGTGTGGATATTTAATTTAAGGCAGAAAACCAGTACTGTAAATTTGTGGTTTCTCCACAGCAGCAATTTTTTAAAAATGTATGTTATCTGTACTCACATTTTCCTCTGACTCTTCCTCTTGCTCATTCTCGGTGTACATGTCATCCACCTCCATGGCTGTAGAAAACAATTTAATTTAAAGCCACAATCTTTTATGTAATTATCAATTGCTATCAATTATTTATAAGTTACCTTCAGGGCGACTCATCTTTGTTTCAAACATTTGACTGATTGTCATGTTTTGCAAAGCTCTGATGTCTGAAACAATGTCCTTTGACCGTCTGAGGTCATCAATGTGAACCGATTTCCATGGGCCTGTGAATATGAATGTGACTCAGATTATTCTTCAAGCAAATTGATAAAAATAATTTAAATTAAAATTTAAGAGGGTGTCTTCTTACCTCCATGAAAGCCAACATAGGAAGTCCCTCCTTCTACTCTTGGCAGTCTGGTGATAAAGTAGACAAACACCCTGCCTCCCGTGCTCTCCTGAGTTAGTTTGTTGATTTCATTTATGGATGAATACCTAAAAACAAACAGCAAAACTAAATACAACAAAACCACACAGTGGTGCATTACCCAACAGAGAGGAACCTACTTTGCAGATGCAATGAGATTGGCACTATGAGAGGCTTCATCAAAATCACACTGAATGAGGAGGATCTTGTTGCAGGGTCCACTGTGACTTCTTTCACTCTCAGCAGTGAGGAAGTTCCTACAAGAAAACAGGGAATTAATTTTTAGACTGAAATTGTACCAAAAGATCATAGAAGTTGTCCTTGCTAATAATCATTCCCTGCTTTTCTACACATACAGTGTATCCTGGCAAACCTGTTGTAACAATACAAACATCATATCTGAGCAGATCGAAAATAATTACAATAAACTGTAAATCTGGTATTATTTCTCCCTGAAATGATTAATTTTCTTTCCTTGTCTCTTTTGTATTGTTTCTTTACAACTACACATACCAGTATTCACAAGAAATGTAAGTACTTTGTAGCTTTGTTTATTGCAGTTCACTGTGTGAAAATACCAAGATGTTTCAGGTTTATGGGCCATAACTGCTAAGTGTAAAATGAGACATTCCTTAATATATTAACCAACCTGATCTTCTTCAGGAAGGAGTGTTCTGTGTCAAACTGCTGGAGCGAGAGAAGTTCAACGCTATGCAACATTTGCTGCAAAGGTTCCAGGTCAGATACTGTCAGAAGTCTGGAGAATGTTGACACCTGTGATTTAAAAATACAATTAAAGCCTTAACAATCAATACTTAGAGCTTCAGGATATATATGAAACCTGTATCATATGACAACATTAAGCGTACCTCTGTGAAGGAGGAGAAGCAATGGACTTCCTCCCTTGTGTGAGCAAGTATGAAGTCAGCCAAACAGCTGGTATTCTGCTCTTCAAAGTAGGCCCTGGCCAGATTTTCACTCTCCACTTTGGGAAGGCCTGTGCAGTCCAAGCGCACAACTGAGTCCGGTGTGGCGCATTTGAGCAGTATGAGTTTAGCCTCATCCAGTATTCTCCTCTCAGGATCTGAGATCTCCATACTGTCCTTTTGCTTCTCTGTTACTTGAAGTATCACAGAGGCACATGTGTCCGAGTGGTAGCCAATGAAGACATCTGGTGGTTGGTACTTGTAAACCTGAGCTGCTGCTGCGTGTTGATTGTTGAGAGACACAAAAAGTCTCAACCATTTCTCCAATTCATTCACAATCCTCTTCTGCTCAGATTTAAGGACAGTGTGGATGTCCAGATAGTGTTTCTCCAGCCTGTTGATGAGAGGTATTGGGAACTGTTTGTACACCACCTCTCTTTCCTCAATGACAATTAGTCTGAAGTCTTGGTGCACCCGGCATTTCACACGATGGGTTCCCAGTCCAAGGTCAACATATTTCTGTCCTCCCAAGCAGACATAGTATTGGTTGAGGGCATCATAAAGACTTTCATAGAGGTTCTGCAAGTTCAGGAGCACAACTGTTTGACCTGTCTCCATGCAGATCTTTACTCTGTTGATGTTGCGGCAGATTTGGGTATACTCTTGGTCTTTTGGGAAACTGGATCCAAAGATTATCTCTGGCTGACCACTTTCTGAAAAGAAGCTTTGCTGCAAGATCTGTAGGGCTGCGTAGTTTTTTGTTAGCACCAGCAGGTACCGACATTCTTCTTCTTGTCCAACTGCCTGAATGTTTTCTCTCACAAACTCAATGGTACTGATGTTCTCTAGGTTGGGTGCAATCTGCAGTCTTTTGGTAAAGACTGTAACTGCATCCACATCATCCCTGCCACTGAAATTTCTCAACACGGCCTTCGCGGTTTCTTCTGCAGTGGGCCTCTTTTGAGAAGCCTTTGCTACAGCAAAAATCATCTTAATCAAGCTGTAATAGTCACGAAGGCCAAAAAAGCCTTTGCCTTGTTTGCGGCAGATGTTCAAGTAGGCTCTTGCAAAGGGTTGGAAGAAATCCCTGACCTTCTCCAAAACCATTGCATCAGATTTGCATATGCCTTTAGCACTCTCAATGAGTTCCTTCTCATCAGGGTCACCACGGGAGACAAAAATGCCTCTGTTCATCTTTGCAGGGTCTAAAGCCCAGTTGGAGATGCCAATGAATCCAACCTTCTTGTGTGGTAGTGGCTCATCATCAATGCATCCCTCTTCTAGCAGTGGATGAAGGGTTTTCAGTGGCATCTTTGGAGAATCCTCAGCCAGCCCAATCTCATCAAGAACCACAACTGAAATGTACTCATCCAGGTTCTTTCCTTCCTGGAAGCGCCCGCATTGCTTGAATGTGTTAATGATGCCTTCTGGTGTTGAGTGAGGGCTACACTGGAAGGACACCAAATGGACTTGTTTAAGCATTTTGTAGAGGTCTGAATGAGCCGCCTGGCCCTGCATCGCATCTGCCACCAGAGTTTTAGACAGAGATTTGGAACTTCCAGGTTTTCCAACTAAGAAGAGAGGGATTCTTAGCTCAATGCAGAGAACCATCATGAAGACATTCTCTTTAAGGGCACTGTTTCTTGCAATAGTAACCCCCATTGGCACACCACTGAGAAGTAAATCCTGCATGAGTGTGATTTCCTGCATCACCTTCACTGGGGTGTATGCTGGTGGTAGGCTTTTGCTGATTTTCTGTCTGTATTTATCCTTTTTTTCTAGGCAGGCATGGTAGCACACCCCTATGGCCATGACTAGAGACCAGAGCACAGGGTCTCTGACCTCACGCTGCCTGTAATGCCTTTCATTCTTCTCTGCATTTTGATTACTCTCAAATTTTTCAAGCTCTGCAAACAACATGACGTGGTTGTCGTAGAACCAAACAAAAGACTGCATGCAGCGTTCGACATCTCTCAGGCTGACAAAGCTGCATTCATCTTTTCTTGTCCGCATGTACTTCTGTGAAGCTGAAAGAACATCAGTGATCGACTTTACGTAACTTTGATTGATTTCTTTGTTTTCAACCACTCTTTGCACAATCTGATGGATGTATATTTTCTCTGTGTGATCGTTTAGTTGTCCAAAGTCCCACACGAGAGGGATCATGCTTGGTGGTAAGGCTTGAACTCTGTAGACCAACTGGCGGAGAGGGATAGACCCAAGCTTTTCATCTGTTTCTTCAGCTCGCACTCTGTAACCAAGGCCTGAAGATTCTAACCTCCCAATCATCTCATCCGTGTGCTTTCGGTAAGGGTTGCATGCTGCGATAATCTGCAAACCGCAGCTTGGTGTCAAACTTTCCCCTTTGACTGTCCTGTCACAGAGGACCTCTTTAATACTGCTGATGGCCTCAGTAGTGTTGGCCTCATCAAAGAAGAGAACGGAGTCAAATCCGTAGTCTAGCTTGTTAACATTAGCAATGTCCTCCGCTTCTCTGACTTTGGTGTAAATCATCTCTGAGGTTGTCCCTCCATGAACCTTGACCAGTTTCATGTTCTCAGTGGCCACGCCACTCCTACGCAACTCACACAGGAATTTGATGAGTCTCGTCTTACCACAACCTGTCTCCCCCATGATGATGACAGGGATGCCACACCTGAACCGCATATGGATTGCCAGCATCTTCAGTATGTTGTCAGTTGTGAGCTCATATGTTTCATCAGGGTCAAGAGGCCACTGGATGCCAAGGACATTGCAGATTCGCTCAATTTTCTCCCCTCTTGGAAGGTGATCAAAGTCCATATTAAAAGGGACTCTCTGTAGCTTTAGGCCTTCATACAATGCCCTTGTCATGACATTCTTTTTTATCACCCTTCCAGAGATGGGCTCAATTGCATCAACAAAGTTCTGGTCATTGGGCTGAAGATGGAAACCAATGAAGGTCATGGACACATGGTCATCATTAAAGAAGATGTATGGGTGTGGTTCTGTTTCCCATCTCTTTCTGATCAGAAAAGGTGCTAGGTCTTCATCTCGAACATCTGTCAGGTCCATCTGTAGCTTTCCAGGACTCTGGTCAGAGATGCTGAGTGATGGAGTGGCAAAGTCCTTTGCCATCAGAATCATGAAGTCCACCACAAAGGTTTTGAATCCAGCCAGTGTGTCTCCAGTGAAAGTGGCATCACAAAAAACAGACGTCTCACAGTCTTTCAGTTGAAGATTAAGGAACCACGCAAAATTTCTCAGTTCTGCCCACGATGGGTCAACAATTCCACAGAACATGAGAAGCATCTGAAGACATTCCACATGTGATCCTTCAACACCCTTATATGTGAACACATCAAGATTAATGTGGTTATGAAAGCGTGTCAAATACTGGTATGGCCGCTGAAAGGCTTCGCTCCTGAACTCTCCATCATCCATCAGTGGGTCATCAGAGCTTACAATGGTAGGTTCCTCTTCCTTGCTCATCTCCAGCATTAGCACCTCTTTGGGTGGTCGGCAGAAAATATTTGGAAACACATCTGTGAATGTGCTGTTCACAGTTTGTGCCTACGCAGAAAACAGAGATATTAAACACATTATAGGGTAAGCAATGGTTTAAAATCAGATGACAAATGATTAGCATTATTGCCTAAAAAACTCTTACCTGTCGGGAAGCATTTCTGGCTGACATGACAGTCGGCTCTAATATCTCGATGACATACAACTGCTTGTCACTGCACTTCCATGTCTTTCCCTCAGAGTCCATCAAATAGCGCAGAATCAACAATTTGAAAAGAAACTCATGGAGACCTTTCTGCACCTATTAATAACACAAAACACAGTTCATTAACACCATACGTAACCTGTCGAAACATATCCCAATAATAAGGCTATATTGCACTAAGCTCAGCATTTGCTCGAGACTAATTATTACCGATGATGTGATGTCGAAGTGGAACAACATGAGTTCTTTCTTCTTGGGGGTGTTCAACAGAGATTGAAGGATGACATTCTCATCAACATTTGGTTCAATCAAGCGGATGCATTTCATCATTGTCGGCTTTTTGCTTGAGTGCTTCAGTTTGTCATACAGCCTCTTGATGTAGAGAGATTTACCTGCAAGTTTAAAAACAGGTAAGTATCATGGGTATTAATAGTCATACAAATGAAATATTTAGCATGATCAATTTGAAGTAGCTGAGTACTGTACATATATACTAACCAACACCAGCCCTTTTGGATGACACGACACCAACGCACAGTCGGTCTTTGAATGCAGCTGCAGCACTGTCTTGATCTGCTGGGACAACGTAGTGTTTGTGAAGGTACCACTGGATCCTTGCCAATGGCTCCTGGGGGACCATGTGCAATCTGTACTGGCTGAAGGCTGAAGGAAGGTAGGCATGTTCTCTTTCTGAGCTGCAGATGATGACAAGTTTGTAGTCTTTCCTGCTCTGCATTTTCATTCGCTGAAAAAAGTTCTCAACTTTAGAGCTCACATCGTAAGTGAGCAGATCTCCAAAGAGTAGAGAGTATATCTTCTGCCCCCTGTAGCCTGTGCTAAGACAACGTCTGAGGAATAGCTCCACCTGTTCATATGGTGTTGAGGGGTTGCACAGGAGAACCTCATCATAGGTGGGAAGTGTCTCATCTTCACTACTCATGTAAATGGAGATGCATGCTGTCAAGACCTCATCATGCGGACAGACAATGAGGTTTGGATTTCCTGTGAGCAGGCCTTGAGGTAGTTGCCTCTGTATGAAAGCCCCAGCGTTACCTTCAGAAATATCTTCTTCGCTCTCACTTTCTTTGTTGGCCAGTATTTCCAACAGTCTTCCAAGACTTTTTATATCAAGAATGTGTGGAAGACAATTCTTCATGTCTTTCATGTAGGCATTCCATATGAGATCAAATTTCTGGGAACCATTTGTTTGCTCTGTGAGACTCAGCAGAGGATCTAACTCACTGGTGAAGTCTTGGCCTCCCAGCTCAGTTCTTGGCACCATAACAAAAGTCTGGAACTCAATGTCTTCATTTTGCTCATGTGGTTTGGTGAGGATCTCATACTGGAGTTCGTGCCAGACCTGTCTCAAGTCTAAGGCCATGCAGTTTGGCTTGACAAAGGAAAGCATCATGAGAATTTGGTCTTCCACATTGTTCACATTTTGTTGAGTCAGCTTGCTGCAGAGGTAGACAATCTGTTCAGCTGTATAGTAGTTTAGATAGTAATGCTGGGACCTCTGTTTGTCCACAAAATTCATCCAATAGTCCAGGCATTTCTCCATTTTCCTACAAAATTCAGGAAGCTGCTCCTCTATGCTGCCCTCCACAATGACAACACTGAGAAGATTGCCAAGGTTGAAGTCCATCATAATACTGGGTTCCCCACTGCTTAAACAGCAGTTGATTTGTGCTTCCCAGTGTCTGAACAGAGGATTACCAGCAGTGTAGAGGGCAATGAAGGCCTCAGCTAGTCTTTGAACACTGGCAAAAACCTGAAAAATAAATAGTTAGATGCAACTGTAAATTCTTTTTTTAATAAGCAAGAGGCATGTGTATAGTATAGCTGTCATACATTGAGCTAATGAGAATGATACCATAGTCATTGCATTTTATGCAATAAGTTCACTCAAGTCATCAGTGTTGATGTTAATGGATATTATCAGCTCTGCAATACTTAGAATAAGAATAAAATACTTTCTTTCCATAAATTATTATTTCTTTTATTTAAGCATTTCATTTATTTAGTTGATCAATTTAGATATTCTTATTACTGTTATCTCTGTGAATGAGGTTAATGTTCAAAAATGTAATGTATCTTCAAGAAGAAAAGAATGAACAAAAAATAGTATGAGCATCATAATTATCATCAGTAAATATCAGTAAAAGCATTGGTAGTATTAGAAGTAGCAATTCAGCCTATATGCTAAAGAAAGTGATGTTAATTAAATAAAAGGGAAACATTTCAATATACCTCTGCAAAGTGATCAACTTCATTCTGGCCCTGATCCCCTTTCCCAGACATGAGCATGAGTTTGTTTTGCAGCTCCCGCAGGTCCTCGAGAGAATAGCAGCGCATCTGCCGGCCTTCATCATGCTCCTCTGGAATCTGCAGCTTCAGGGCAGTGTCAAGACTCAACTGGATTGAAAAACAGAAATACACTTTCATTGTAGAAATGTTGTTCTCAGATACAATCTCTTTGCTGTACTGACATAGGGATGCCCATCAACTTCTATGTTAATATTTACCTTTTTTACATTTTGTGCACTAATCAGGTAGATACCCTTGTTGTTGATGGCTGATGCTAAAGAGAGGGATGACAGCTCCACTGACCCATGACTGTCCTTCACAGTCTTCAGCCATTCCAAATGGCGTGCACTGTCCCGCTATGAAAAAGGATAATTCTTAAATGTGTTGTTAAATATTCATTTTCTATTTCATATGTTTAGGGTTAACCCAAGCACCCTAACTACACGACAGAAGTTTTCAGGTTTATACTTTTAGTAGTTGCTTCCTCTTACCAGTTTTTCTGGTAGTTTGCTGTCATTTTCTAAAGCTCTCCAGAGCTTCTTGAGCACCTCTTTGAAGACATGAAAGCCAGAGTCTGGTTTGAGCTCATATAGCAATGAGGAGTAGCCAAGGACAGCATCATGGAAGCAAGCCACACGATCCACGTCCATGTCATTCTCTCCCGCTGAGATGGAAGCCAGGTCAACAAATACCTTCAACTCATTGATATCTGAAAAAGAAAAACATTTTTTAAATTAATTTGTATGAATGAGCATTTAAAAAAATGCTGCTGTGACTACTGCAGATAATAAATATTAATACCTTCCAATGCATCTTTTACCCATTTTACAAAGTGTCCTCTGAGTCCCAGCTCATGAAGGCACAGTCTGCGTGGCTCAGTGATGTCCACCAGGACCATCTTTGCCTGCATCAAGTCATTGTCAATCCTATTGAGCTGCTCTTTTTGAAAGCCTGCATGATTCTGAGGTGAGAAAAGAGTCAAAAGTTCAAGACATTACAATAACTTAATGTGCATATAACGTAATATTTTTGGATGCAATATGCTTCATTTAAAACATGGCCACTTACTACTTCTGTGAGCGTCTCCAAAACCCTGAAGTCCCCTTGCAGGTGAAGCGTCTCTTTGACCATCATGATAATTTGAGCGGAATTGACAGCTAGATGAAGTTCGTGATACTGCTCAATCTGTTGAACCCTGCTGTGGATCCACTGAGTGTCAGTGGATTTATCGACTCTGCACATAATGTCCAGGTCCTGTATAAGCTTTTCATACTTGCCCTTATAATCCCTGAAGAGCTCATTTACTTCCTCGAGCCTTATGCTGCCATTCTTCAGACGAGTGTAGATGTCTTTGTAATCAGCAAAGCAAGGCTCAAAAATTTCATCATGTATCATTTCTGGTGTTGCCATAATGTCCACTACTTCATGTTGGTCAGGGTTGTCTTCTAACATTTCCTCAGCGGCCACGAGTTTGGCTTGTTTCTCCCAACACACTTTGAAAATATGACTGTCTCTGAAGGTGAACAGGACCTCTGCCATAGTTCTGGTTTCTTCACTCAGACTGAAGTAGGTAACAATACCAGCCACGGGAGAAGGCATTTGGTCAAATGGATGAACCTCCATGAAATGGTTCAGGGTCTTTATCTCAATGTCGACTTGTTGACTTGCTTCCATGTCAGCAACATCAACTGTCAAGGAAATAAAATGTGTTAAATTTGCAACTCTGTGATCTGACAGATTATCCACATAAACTGTTTATAAAGATGGATGACATGAAAGCTCCCCAAGAGTGAAACCAAAACATCTCAATCACCCCCTGGTGGCTGACAGTTTAGGTCATGAAGCTGACCCCTCCCTGTTAGTGAATGGGACATGGGTCAAACTATAAACTCCAAATGCAAGTCAAATAATTTTTTTCCGAAGATGCTTGACTACGGCTACAACTGACGTCACCAGTGCAAGATGGCAGCATCTGTGATATTTTGGTTTCACCTATGCATAGCGAGGGTAAGTGGGGACATGATGTCTATCTTTAAATACAGTCTTTGATTTTCCACAATACCTGTCATATGTTCCTCAAGTATGTGGCTCATTGTTAAGAAGATGTCCACAAGCTCCTTCTCATGGTACACAGCTTTCACTTCATCCTGTCTGCAATGTAACAGCCTCCTCATTTTGGCAATATCCTTGTATTGTTCATTTTCAGAGAGGCAATCTGTTTGGATTAAATCACACACACAGACATCTCAGTATTTCTATAAGGCCATTGTATTCCATTGCACAAAACAGGCAGGTTCTGAGGTTATTCATTATCAAATTTTGAACAATTTTTTCTCGTGAAATCTTCTATGACAAGCAGATTGTTATTACCGATCTTCAGCAGGTCTAGGAAGGTGTTCCTCTTTTCCAAAATGATGTTGAGCAGACTGATCTTAATGTCTCCATGGACCAGTTGATTGGTGATGGCTGTTAGTGAGGATATGGCTATAGCAATTCTGTCCCTGGCATCTTGAGAGAGCTTTTCAATCAGCTTTTCGTCTGCGCCTGCAATGACAGAAATGACAAGTCAGAATTTTTATCTAGAACCAC
This sequence comes from Plectropomus leopardus, assembly GCF_008729295.1. NCBI lineage: Eukaryota > Metazoa > Chordata > Actinopteri > Perciformes > Serranidae > Plectropomus > Plectropomus leopardus. The sequence goes on along the minus strand of NC_056479.1, from coordinate 17,309,656 downwards.
ATCAATGAATACAGTGCTTCTGCTATTAAATCATAAACCGAGGCCTGGTTTTCTACCTCCCTAACCTACAGAATTTTTCTCTTTGATGTGTGCATGTTTCAATGGTTTATTTATTCCCAATGAGATACCATGTAGTTGGAAAATGTCTTTGGCGGCAGTCCAGGAGAGAAGGTGCTGAAGGACCAGTTCTTCATCTTCCTGATAATTTCCTTGAAGATCCTTTGGCCAAGATTTCTGAATAATGGCTGAAATGAGTTTTCCAAATTTCCAGTCGATCTTGAGCCTCTCAAAAAGCCTTCCTTCAGACTTGGTCTGCAATAAGGTAAAACAGCCTTAAACATTAGTGCATATCATGCTTCTAGATTATTTGAGTCATGATTCAGTCATTTTTGTCAATAGATTTAACTTTTAATATTGTTCTTAAATATCTTAACTATGGGAAGGACCATGGTAAACTATGTCATTGATATGTGTAAATGTATAAATCGTAGAGTTCAATGTTGAATGAGAAGTCTTCATACCTGGCACAAAGATGTAACAGCCTCAAGAGCACATCTCTCAATACTAGCAGCAACATGTGGATGAGATTCACTGAGTTCCTCAATCTTTGTGCAGTAGAATTCAATTTGATCCAAAGCAGACTCCTGAAGCCAGAGAGAAACATAAGATATATGTTATATTTTATAGTTTTATACAAAAGAAAATCCAAGCACTAGCAAAAGATGCATTACATACCTGTTTGTATTTGCCCTCAAAATCCATTGTGAATGTCTGTTTCCATTCTTTTGTGCACTCTTCATTTTTGAATTGTACGGAGATGATGTTGTTCCAAATCTGTAACAAACAACCAGCATATTAATTATTGTCAAACTTTCTCTACCAATGATGTGAGCATCTACGAGTACAGTTTGTGTTCAATCTACAAAATACATAAAGCTGCTCACTTCCATCTCAATTTTTGTGTCATCTCGCAATATGGATGACCAACCCTTCCTGAGCAAACCCTGTCTAAAGGAGCAGCTGATCCAGTCTCTCATGATGGCCATCGCCTGAGAGATTGCCAAGTCCTTTGCACATCGCTGCTCTATTTCTCCTTCTTGAGACTCCTGAAAGAGAATTATCAGTACAGCATTTGAGAAATGCAAGACTTAACACAGTGTGAAATACTAAAAGCTTGCCTCATGATATTCACTTCACATACCTGCTGCTTGTTGCAGTGAACAAAGTCTGACACTGATGCAACCAGATTCATGCATGCTACAGGAATATCAGGGAAGTTCTGTGTATATGATGCCGGTTTGACTCCTTTGCAGAGCTTCTCTAACAGTCTCACTGCTGTTATAAGGCACTCTCTCCTATAAGCCTCGGTAAAATGACTACAATAAAACAAAAAAGAATGAAATTGTGCATATCAATAACTCACCACGAGTTACCTTGAGTTCTTGAAGTAAACTTCATTTTTCTCTCATGCTTCTACTTTAAGCAAAGAAACCAGAAAGGGCAAACATTCTGCAAGAATTGTAGTTTGTGGGGGCATGTTTAACAACAGCAAAACTATATCAAAATCCCATTTACAAACTCTCATACAACTCTTGCAGTATAATTAAGTCTCACTTATGCAGTCCAATGCTTAGTTCTTCCCAGACATGCACATTTTTACTAAGACGTTTCAAATTAAAACACTTCCACCTATGAGTAGGACACCCTTGGAACACCTGAGCACATGCACTCATATGAGCTGCGCTTTAGCAAAGTCCATGCACATGTGCATGCCCATGCACATTACTCAGCTGTGCATGAGATTGTTTATACTGACATTTTCAATCCTAATGTTTTAGCAGAAATGAATGTTTTTGTAACAAACTGAGCACACAAGATAAATGAAATATGGATTATACATGAGTTCAGTGAGAGTCTGCAGCGGATGTTTTGATGTAGTTTTGCTGTTGTTAAACACGGTCTCCGTTGACTTCAAATCATAACAAAAGATTGCAATTTTTAACTTTCGTTTCGCTGTGGAGGCTTGAGAGACAACGATTTCTTCACAAATTCAATGTAACGTGGGGTGAGTAATTGGTATACAAAAAACAGTTTGCAAGTTGTTTTTTTTTAAGCATCAAATATGGTAAACATGCCTCTCTTCATGATGAAATTTTATTTCATGATCAGCAAAATCAGTAAAATAGCATTACAAGAATATGGCAAGAAGTCTTTAAATATTATCTTCCTGTGTGATACCAATCCAACCAACAAACAGAAATGACCTGTCTCTGACTTCATGCCTTCTATGATTCAAATGAAAATCTGCTTAACTTTTAAGATGAAATTACCTGTATTTTTCTTCAATGAGGTTTTCTTGGATGTGTGAGAGAATAGCAGATACTGTCTGTAAAGTGCAAATCCAAGAGCATTAATTAGTTTAATGTTCTGTAATATATCCCTGAAATTTGTAATTTGCAACTAGTGTTTCAACTTCACCTGGACGTTAGTGCCCATAATGTCAGCAGGAGCCTTGTTAGTGAAAACGTAAAGCATGTCCAAAAGCTCAGTGTTGATGATGACGATACACTCCATGAGTTCATCAAGTGGCATCAAGAACAAGCATGATCGCACTAAAAGTGCATCCACTTCCATCAAGTGACTGTGGTTTTTCATCAGATTCACCATTGCCCTGAAAACAAAATTAGTAAACATGTAAAGTAATATCTACCTGCTGGAAGATGTTTGCATACACTGTACTTCAGCAAAGGCAGGGGGACTCTTACTTCCTCGCTTGACTGTTTATGTAGTCTGAGGTCCTTATTTCAAGGCCTTGTAAACCTGCCCAGGATAAGCCGTACTTCGATTTTCCATAAGTTAGCACTTCAAAGGGCTTTATGTTGCCTTTGAGGAGGTGGAGGAGTGGTAGTACCAGAATCCATCGGGGCATCCCCCCTGCCCTCACAACGTTTATCAGAGACACCAACTGAAATGACAGACTACAACAGAGAAAATGAATTATTAGGGCACATATAAATAGTACGTCATTAGTCTTCAGTCAGCAGATTGTGACTGTCGCTTCAATTTGTTTATAGTTATTGTATCACTGAATTAGGTACCTACTTCTTGAGAATAGCGACATCCTGTGAAAAATCTGCCCAGTACTGAAGGAAATTCTCTTTGTTTAGGTTGGGCAGGCATAGCCTTGTGCAGAGCCGACTGAGCTCACCATCATTTAATTTGATATCATGCTGATTGCACACACAGAGCATGATTAAAGCCGCTCTCATTGGGTCCTGAATGTAGAGCATCTTTCCTTCTCCATCCTTCACCAACTGTGGAATAAGGTTTGTCAGCATGAACTCCTTCAGCATCTTCCTCACCTAGGATATCAGACCAGAGAAACAGAGGTAATATGAGAGGGTGTTTCTAGACCATGTGTAATGCTTCTGTGTGAAGCTGATGAACTTGCAATCTTACATCATCTTTCCCATAACCCAAGGAGCTCCATTTCTTATGCGTGTCCTCATACACAAAAGGCTCCCCATAAGTCTGGAAGAACTGGTTTAGCTGGATCAGAAAACTTTTCAAATTGGTATCACTCCAGCTCCTGAGATGATCAAAGATAGTCTCCAGCATCACGTTGCCTGCAATCTCTCTGCCTTGAATCAGATCCCTCCTTTGTTCAGGCCAGAACCTTTCTTTCCAGCGTTTGAACACATTCTTTGATGGCTCAGCACAGATAATGTCATCATATTGATGCCAGTCCCCTTTTAGAAAAAGAAAATATGACTTACATGAGATTTCAGAAGAGTAACCAGAATATAGATATTGCCAGGCAGGCAGATGTAACTACAAATAGCCTCAGAGAAAGTTGCATTTACCTTCTTCATTGAGGAGGTGGGACTTCACAAACAAACATCTGTTGGTAGGATGCTGTGTATAATCCAATTTGTATATGTACTCATACTCATATTTGCTTTTCTTCTTGTTATATACAACATATTTGTATGGAATTGACACAGACACAGCATCACTTTTGACTGTCACCAGACTGCCCTCGACCAGAAAACCATGTTCTCCAAGATTCCTGCATGGAAAGGGAAAGAAAGTCAAATGTACGTGGTATTTAGTCAGTCAAATTGGACATTAAAGGTCCACTGTGTTGCATTTAGGGGTGAATATAAAGGCAGATCTGGAATATAATAGAGTAAGTATGTTTTCTTTAGTGTATAACCACCTGAGAATAAGAATCGTGTTTTCGTTAGAATGAGCAGTTCATAACTACATAGGGAGCAGGTCTTCAACTACAGAGATTGTCATGCCATGTTTCTACAGTGGACCAGGAGGGACAAACCACACACTGGCCCTAGATAAAGCCATTTGCAATTGTACATTGGCTAATGTAGTTAGAAGCCCATATGTAAGAACAGCTTCGGAAAACAATATTTTAACATAAATCTTTATTCAGTGTATTTACTGGTTTAAATCACCAGGTCTCTTTGTTTTGGAAAGCAAGAAACCTCTGCGGATAATTTAGTTCCTGGTAAAAATCCTCCTGATTTCTGAATCAGAAATCAGTTAAGGTCACATTAGCTGGTGTAAGGCCAGTCGCCTATCCAAAACAAACCAAACAGCATTGGAAAAACACTGGTTTGTAATGTAAAACTGCTTTTTTGCGGTTCATACCTGGTTTACTAACGGGGTCCGTTTGTTTTTGAGAGGAAGAGACCTCTGCAGATAATTCTTCTCCCGTTAAAAACCTCCTGAACAATGAACACTGAAGGAAATCTAATCGGAAGAAGTTTTAGCTGGTTGTAATTCGCAATCTTCACTGCTAGATGCCATTAAACCCTCTAAATCTCAACCAATTTTCTTTTAAGAACTCCCCAGTTTGTCCAGGGACACTTCAAAAGCCACAACCATTCTTCGTTCTGCCACTAGGGGGAGGCAGCTAAACCCTGTTTGAAGATTACAGATATTGTCCGAACCAGTTTGTCAACAAACAAGTGCCATCATATGTGTAATATGTTGTATGTATGTATGTGTGTGAGTGACGATTGTGTGGGAAAAAGTGTATGTTTAAAAGTATAACAAAGAAAGAAAGAAAGAAAACTAAAAAGTTCTCTGTTCCCCCAAATGAATGTTGGGAGAATTATTTGATATGCCCATAAAGTTACCACAATCTAAGCTTAGCTGGCAATTTTTTCAAGAATATGTACCTTGTCACAGACAGCTCAACTGTATCTTCATCCCAGTTCCCAATTCGGCGGCCAGCCCTGATGAAGATACGATCTTCCTCTGGATCAAATTTGAAATCCTTTGAGAGAACTGCATGGAAGTAAATTGTGAGTCTATCACGTGCAGCAATGGTGTTGTTCCTGGTCACCCTAAAAAGCAAAAACAAAGAAACATAGAAAGCAAATATAACATACATATAAAGCTGGCAGCAGTAACCAAAAGCAAATGTTTACAACCATCTGAGAAAGCTTAATCACCTTTTGGGTGGAGGGCAAACTGGGCTGCTGGATTCTGTGTCGTCCTTACTGTCGTCTTTACTTGCTGTTGAGTCCTGCTCGCTTCCAGACTGCTGAACCTCCAGGTCCTCTACTGTCTCCTCAGGGTCCACACTGGAGCCTGTGCTGTCAGTCTGCACAAGTAGCATTAAACATGTTATATATATACCTTAAACTAAACTTAAACTTAAAATGAACTCATGAAATTTCTCCACGAAAAGAATAGAATTCATTCATTTAAATGCCTTTGCGCACTCAGTGTGTTTTTTCAGATTTTTTTTTTAATTGTCAGCTGGAAAAAAAAAAAGGTTTTGCACTGAAACCTTGAACACCAACTCCGATGCATTTTATTGTACTATTTGCGAAAATTTGCAATACGAGACAAATTGGGAGGACACATTGCCTCCCTTGCCTCTCTTCACTGGCTGTCTCCAGTTTCTCCCTCGGTCTTCCAAAGGGGCTGACCTGTCCTCCCTCTCTGTCTCTAAACTGTCTCTCTATCTGTGTGCGGTCTTAATCCTCCTCTTCATCATCATCATCCACCTGAATATCTGACCCGCTGAAAGGATGCTATCTCCAGTTATGAAATGATACTATGTGACCCTTTCTTTTGTCTTGTTGCAGAAGTGCCGCCTGCCACATTTTCTTCATTGCTTTTTGGTGAAACAACTATCTCTAACCTGTTCTGAAAATTTTGATGACTCACAAAAGTTTCGGAGTCAGTTTGCAAACGTGACTGACACATGAGGCTGCATTTATTTTTAGACGTGCAACAATTTTGGATGAAAACAAACAGACTTTGTGCAAAGGCCTTTAGTCTGCATTACCTTTGGTGATTTTTGAGGGCCAAAAACCATCTTCTGATCAGCTGCCACAGTCTGCTTTTGTTTCTGCTCCTGCTGGCCCTTTCCCTTCTGTTTGTTTTGTTCTTTCTGTTTAGCATTCGTCTTCATGTTGGCATTCTGGTCCATTTGAGGTTTTTTGGCCGCATCTTTCTTATTGCTTTCTTCTGCTGTTTTCTCCTGATTCCCACTGGAGCCCACAGAGTCGGCCTGCACAAGTAGCATCACACATCAATTTTAAATAAACATCTTCAACTCATGAAAATGAGCGTGTGAATTTTCTCCGCTAGTAGAATTAAATGCAGGCTTCTGTCAAACTTTTCAAACATTTTAGTGACTATTACCTTTGGTGATTTCTGATCAGCTGCTGCAGTCTGCTTCTGTGCCTGTTCCTGTTGGCCCTTTCCCCTCTGTTTGTTTTGTCCTTTCTGTTTAGCGTTTGTCTCCACGCTGGCATTCTGGTCCAGTTCAGGTTGTTTAGCCGTGTCTTTTTTGTTGCGTTTATCTACTGTCCCCTCCTGTTCCACACTGGAGCCTGCACTGTCAGCCTGCACACGTGGCATGAAACATTCATATTAAATACACACCTAAAACTCATAACAATTAAATCATTTACCTTATTCTAAAAACAATAAAATACAAGCTTGTGTCAAAAGCGATTTCTTTAATACATTTTAGTCAGCATTACCTTTGCTGGCTTTTGTGTGCCAAAAACCATCTTTTGTTCAGCCGCTGCAGTCAGCTTCTGTTTCTGCTCCTGCTGGCTTTTTCCCTTCTGGTTGGTTTGTTCTGTCTGTGTTGCATTTGTCTCCATGCCGGCATTCTGGTCCAGTGCAGGTTGTTTGGCCGTGTCTTTTTTGTTGCTTTCTTCAGCTGTCCTCTCCTGATCCCCACTGTCGGCCTGCACAAGAGGCATTAAACATGCATGTTCAATATACACTTCAAAGTGGCAATCTCTAAGATTTCAGTCCTGGTTGATTTGGCGACACCTGTAGTTACTGGTGATGACAGCAAATGTAAGAAACTGTAATCAGATTTTATGCTCCGAGCAGCATAATTCTGTAGCCGGCAGGGCACACTTGGCTAAAGTTACTTTGCTAAGTTGGCTGTTCATTATTCCCCGCATTATTTTTGAAACTGACCTGCTGCAAATAAAATGCTGAAAATGACTGCGGTAGTAGTGGTAATGCTTATCTCACTGACAAACGCATTGCATTTCCTGTGACAACTTCATAATAAAAGTTGATTCATATTTACCGGTTAAATGCTTTTAATCTGAGACTGCAGCAGTGGGAAATTTCCTGGTTTGCATTAGCAAAGAAACTTAATGCAGCCTTTTTTTTTCATAAATGTCACCGCTGACACACACTTCATAAAAGTGCACATGTATACATAATGCAATACTTTGATCAGTGGGCCAAAGTCTCAGTCAACGTTGTGTTAAATCATTTGTGGACAGATAGTGACTTAACATTTATTTAAATCAAAATGTTTAAGATCACTTTAAACTCATGAAATGTAATATAAAATGCAGGTGTCTGTTAAAGTTTTTTGTACATTTTAGTCAAAATTACCTTTGACGATTTCTGAGGGCCAAAAACCATCGCTTGTTCGGCTGCCACAGTCGGCTTCTGTTTCTGCTCCTGCTGGCTTTTTCCCTCCTGTTTGGTTCCTGTATGTTTTGCATTTGTCTCCACGTTGGCATTCTGGTCCAGCACAGGTTGTTTGGCCGTGTCTTCGGAGACTGGAGTCGGAGTGTCAGCTGGTGTTGTCTCGAGTATCTGACCCTGAGTTGATTTTGGTGCATTGCTCTCTCCCTCATCAGAGTTACCTGGATCATCCTCAGGCTGCGTCTCAGTTTTTGCTTCTTCTGTGACAGCAGCCTTTTCACTCTGAACGACCTGCGTGTCTTCAGGTGGAGCAGCAGGACTGTTAACTGCTAAGGACCCAGACTGGTTCTTTAGTGAGGAGGGTTCATCTTGGAGTGAGTCTGGTGTTTCATCCATTGCATAATCTGAACTTTCACTGTCAGAGGAGTCTTTTTCTCCCTGCGTACTCTTCCTCTGTTTGTCTCCGAGGGACACATGGGACGGCTCTTGGTCTGATGACAAGCTGCCATCTTTCTTCTTTTTGTTCCTCTTCCTCTTTTTTTTCTATAATGACCAGAATAAAGATCAGTTTAATGAGAAGTGCTGCAAAAATGAAACCATGCCACAGTCTAAATATAGTCAACATATTCTCAGTATATTGAAAGATTAGCATTTTATATTTTTTTCATTTTAATTTCTTAAGAACTGAACTACTTCTACACACTATTTCACAGTATGTAAGTACATGATAATTAGCATAGAGTTAGAAGAATTGTTAACTTGAAGCATGTGTTTGTGACTTTTGTTTTCAATGGACGTGTACCACTCGATTTCTGCTGAATCTCACAGGACATGTTAACTATAGGTAGAGACAACTCTCCGTGTATAGGTGTGACGGCTCCAGAGTCCTGTTGCCTCGCAACTGTGTGTTTGCTTACATTTATGTGATATGCAGGTCATTGGCTGGGTGGAGCTGAGATCTGATTGCCCAAACTGGGAACACCTGGCCCATGGTGTTCAGCTACTAATGTTGTAATACATTGAAAGTTGGATGTCAATAATTTTGAGTCTGAATTCCCGACAATCTAAATGCGTCCCGGCGCATCTGCAGAGGATCTACATGAATAAACACAGCACCACTGACGAAGAGAAAAGGTGTACGCAATACTTTAACTGTCCCTCTTGTTTTTGCTCAATAAAACAATGTACAAAAGTTCAAATTTGTGTAAACGGTTGCAGAGCATAATAGTGTGAACCACCACAGGCAGCAGCATGAAGTTGTGTGCGTTCGATATGTGTGTACAGAGACAAAGTGTATCCATGCACGCAAAGACTTTTATCAAACAAAAATCAACTTGTAGCGACAACATTGTTACAGTACGTTTCACAACACGATATGAAACACTAATAAAGTAAAACTTTATGAAAATGTCATTCTGCTCATTGTTCACTGTTCTCGCCGCCATGTTGCTGCGACATCAGGTTTGTTGATGCCGGCAAAGTCAGGACCGAGTTTCAGGCCTGGAATTGCGACTGTAATGACAGTTCCACTGTATTTTTACGTGTCAGAGGTTGTTTTTTTCCGCGTTCTGAGTACAGCGGATTGCAGGGTTAGGTCGCCTTTCCAGATGCCAGTGTGCTGCTGGTCCTTTACCAAGCTGATTATTATCTCTGCTGAGTTGCTATCTTTTGTTTTACGCTGACAACACGCACCTCACATTGATCACTGCACCTTACTGCGATCATCACGGTTACCCTCATTTGTATCTTCACTAAATTTCTGTTCATTATTGCAAAGTTTGGCATGCACATTAAGAAAATAATAAAAGGGATGATTGCAATCTGACATAACTCTGGCATAAGAAATTTCAGCATGTTAAAACAACTTATTTTAAACTTCTGTTTAAAGTACCTTTATACGTGTTTGAGAATCATAAAGTTATTGTAGACCAAAGGCAGCTGCACTTAGACTTAAATGAAGAGAGATAAAACTGAAAAGCAGAGCCACAGAGTTACACTCACCTTTTTCTTTGGGTTGATGACGCTTTCATCATTCGGTCGTTTGGGGGATTTATTGGAGTCTTTGCTGTCAGGTGGGTGATTTTTCTGTGAAGCGGATTTCTCAGCCAAACCTTCCGATTCTGCTACCAAGGATTTGGGCTGATCTCCAGTCTCTGAAACAAAAATATGTGGTGTAAAAATCAGATTTGTCTCTAAGACAAAGACAAGCACTGTGATTATTAGAATGAATGACAGCTCCACAGCGCTATCAGCTGTGGGAGTTATCAGCAGGAAGTGTATTGCCAAAGACTAATTTGCATTGCAACCAAATCCAAATTACATAGCAGGTGAAATATTCAAAGGATGCACGAACACCTTTCAAATAACATATGCATACAATCAAATAATTTCCTTTTTTTACCTTTACTTACATTGTTATTACTTATAATAATAAATGTGTGATGCCTTGATACTGTGACAATCTCATACCACATGGCTTAAATCTCCCCATTTGTTTTTTATAGGTCACGTTATTGGCCTTACTCTCAAATGTAATCTTACTCAGTGTGTAAAGATGCCACTTGTTAAAAAACAACCTGTCTTGCTGTCTGCAAATGTGTGCACAGATAATGCTGCCATCTTGAGGTACAGTAAGAGAATAACACTAACGTCCAACTCCTCTTGTTTTACTATTTTTATGTCCATCACCTTCTAACTTGGCTTTAATAAGTGCCGCGTAAGTGATGTACTGTAGGTTCATGTTATGACAATACACAGAAAAAGGTTTTGAAAAGTTTACCCCACTTTTCATAATTCTTACTTTACATACCACTAGTTACATTTGTCAGTTAGGGAGAAAGTGAAAGTGTAATTATGTTTTATGTTTGACGCACAGCCATAGCAGTTTTGTGGCAGTGATAGGGTTCAGAGGGTAAAAAATTGATACAGAACAACATCCTGATATTTTGTGTGGCAAGGTTGTATTAATACATGGATTCCAAGTATTGATTATCTTTTTTTAATTTTATAACTAATAAATATTAGTATAGGTGAGATACTTCATTTTAAAACGTCTTATTGCAATTGCAAGTGACTATTCTGATAGGGTTTGAGGTTTCACTTCCTCCACGGCTGCCCCCCCCCCCCCCAACTGTCACTGACAACTATGAAAGTGAACTAAATCTAGCAAGCAAAATCTTTACAGGTGTGGGTCCCTGAAGAGAAATCGTATCAAATGGGGGCCCTTGACCTAATGTTTATCAATTTATGGCTCGTTTACACATTAAAAATTAACAACCACTGTTACTGTGTATGGCACAGTTTTAATCAATGTTTATGTACAGTATACCTCATATCCTTTTAAATGACCCTCTTAATGCTGTACTGACAACAACATGGTCGCTTTTATGCATTATGTGTGCCTCATTCATTAAAATCCTGTAAGTAAATATGTAATATATGATAATGGAACTTCAAATTGAATCTACTTACCCTGTGTGTATGCAGGTTGGACACACAGACTCTGGCCACACTTGCTGCAGAAATTGGCTTCTCTCTCCACAGCATTATGGCTACAACGGGGACACTTCATCTTCAGACTTCAGTGATCTCTGCAAAGAAAGAAACAAGGTTGAACTGTAATGCGCCTTAAGGTCCCACCCTGCAGAAGATTCCTTTCACTTTCAATTCTGCCACTCATGAGGCCTCGTGAGAGTGTTCAGCTGTGCAAAACAACCGCCCGGAAAAACTTTGTTTCTTCTATTGACATGGACTTTGAACAGCCTTACCCAACAAAACTGACCTAATAACATTGCATCAAATGGAAATAAGCATTCAGCAGTGAACCACTGCAGGCCCGCCTTCAGTCCCGCAAACTACCAGCCAATAATACTTTCACCTCAGCCAAAGAAAAGCAAAACTAACGAGGTTACACTCCGCATCAGAATACACCAAGTTCATCAAAAAACACCACCCCCAGAGGCCAAAACGGATCAAAAGTCATTCAAACAATAAGAAATCCTCTTCTGTAAAATAAACTTGCTTATCCATGAAATATTTAACACATATTTTGGTACAAAATAATAACTTTTCTCGGGTGCAGAGGGCAGATAGGCTCGGCAGTGTATTTGATAAGACAGGATGTCTTCATATCTATTTGATACTTCTAGGTCTGCAGTTAGTGTTAACAAGCTGAAACAGTTGTAAAAGAATATTGCGAAACAAACATACTGTACATCATCCTGGCCTTACTTTTTTTTTTACATGAGTTAAGATTTTTTTTACAAAAATTAAACTAAAATAAAATATTTTTAAAAAAATAAGAACTTAAATATTATTATGATATTTGTTGAAAATCACTTGAGAAAATTAGGGAAAAGGGATTTTGTGACACTTGTGCTTGTCCATTACTGAATGTATGCTTCATTTTCTGTTTTGGGAAAAATCAACTGAAAATCCCTGCTGTTTCTTTATTCTAAGCCCTGTGGACTTCTGGTTACACCCTGAGACAATAAATAGCTTGATGTTTAAATGTCTTTTGCATACTTTTTAAAACTGTATTGCAACCACAACTGTGGTACTTTGTTAAAGGTAAAAGTCCTGCATTAAAAATGTTACTTATGTATACTTGGGAAAATGTCCTTTAAATATGATAAGTTAAAGTACCCCATGCAGAAAAATCTAAAATTAATAATTAGTTTAAAATGTTTTATATGTTCATCAAAATAGATGCCAATTAATTTTCTGTCAATCGGTCTGTCAGTTTTCTGTCAAACTGACACTTAAATAAACTGTTGGGTGCTTTAATTTCTACCATGCCATCATATTTTATTAATTCTATGTCTTCCCTGTAAAAAAACAGATTTGTTAGGCTGACTATACTTTTAGCTATGAGATAATGTAATGAAGTATAAGATTTCCCTCTGAAATAAAGTGGACTAAAAATATAAGGCAGCATAATAAAAAAAAAAGTAAACACTCGAGTAAAGTACAAGTACCTAAAATGTGTATGAAGTACAGCATTAGAGTAAATGTGCTCATTTACATGCCACTGTACCACTGTACTTAATTATATATGGTGGCTTTTAGTTGTGCATTTTTAAATCTAACACACAACACTGTAAAAACAAACAAAATGTAAATCATTTTTGACCTGATGTGAATTTTAAACTTGCAGAGAAAAAGAGGCAGGGACTGTACTCAGATTCGCAGATCAGAAGGTGGGACATTTTTAAGTGTTCATTAATGCACATCACCGGCACTGCTGCTGGTCATGCGGCACATCCACACCATAAAGTTGCACTCAAACCTGTATAAATGTGAATTTCAATGTAAATATCAATATATATCTTTCACTCCAACCATTCTTGTATAACACTTTAATTCCATGGTTCTGTTTCTTGCACTGTTACACTGCTACTTGTGTTACTTGTTTTGTTTTGCACTGCTAGACTCGTACTTTTTATATTTTATATTTGTATCTTCTATTTTATCTGGGTTTTTTTTCTATATTTATGTTGCACCAACCCACCAGAACAAATTCCTCGTATTGTGTTAACTATACCTGGCAATAAACCTTTTTCTGATTCTGATTCTGAAGTATCGAGTGATTCCTCTTGTTTCAGAAAAGATCTTTGGCTCCACAGTTCAGCAAGTAAAACACGTTACGTCACTTCCTGTTTATTATTTCATCCTTTAACCCTTCTCAAAAGCAGCTAAACTGAGAATGCTAACTACAAAAACACAGCTGCTGTTATTTCTGCACCGTCACGACACATTTATCACTGCAGTAACAGCTCTCACACTGAAGGTCCTTGCTTTATTTTGACAGCGTGTTAACTGACTAGCTTAACGCGCTCGAGCTGCGTAACCGTGCCTCACAGTCACGTTAGCTAACACTGGCCGGGTCTGTTTGCTCCGTGACTTCCAGAAAAACAATAACAATGCAGGTGCATGCACAGGTGTCAACTAAAATGACATCGCATTTAAACCCAGCAAGAGACAGACTTACTCCGATGTGTCCCGTGATAGCGATGTATGATAGCCACTGCAGCTAATAGGATTAGTTTATTCATTTGTCATAACGTATGACGTTATCACCTTAATTTCTATAAAACGGCAACAAACATGTTAACAGTCCTACCTGTAATAACTGCAGCGCGAGCTTTTCTTCTTCTTTGCCAAATGACAAGTCCCGAAGTCATCTCTGCTGAAACTACCGATGTGCCGGCTGAGAGGAGCCGATGTCATCTCATTTCCGCATGTCTTGTAAAGTTTCGTTTTTTTAGAAATGGGCGTAAACTAATAACGTTACCTTTCTTACTGACTGTTTAAATAGATATTTATGGACTGCGGATGACGGAGCAAGTTTCCAAGCACAAGTGTGGGAAAATAACTAATAAGTTTCGATTTACTGTAACCAAGTAGTTTTAGTAACCTTTTCTGATAACGCTCTAATAAATCGTTTGGATTTAGGCTATGACACAGTGATTTATAAGTACTTTGTTACAAAAGAACAGAATAGCTATATTACATAAAACTGAAAAGCATTGCTGGCTGGTGGACAGACGGTCCATCAGGTGATTTAGGGACTGCTCTTAACTTGAGGAAGGTGGTGGCTTGGATGTGACTTTTTCTCCCTTTTTTTTTCATGATCCTCCCTAAAACTACAAATATTTTCCTTGAACCTTCCTGAGTGACTGGCGGAAAATGCATGACCCTACCTTCAACATTAGTTAGTTATTAGATTTTTTTAAAACATTGATATTTGAAAATGAAAAGGTTGAAGAGGACATCCTGGAATTTTTACTCTTGCTTTCACTCTTGTCATGCAAGCTGATTAAGCTGGTGTAAAGTGTTTGTTTTTGGCCAAGCTTTAAATGAGACAGCTGATTTTGATTTGAAATATCACTATTTTAACCTCAATTATTTTATTTTTTTTTGAAGTGTTTGTCACATGATGTGTCAAAGGGCGCTTAGGTATTTGAAAAACTAACAATAATTTCTGTTTTTACAGTTTCTGACTAGGACAGATTGTGTCATTTAGGCCTTCCAAACCTGTGGGCTTGATTTCTTTGACAAGAAAGTAGTAAAATAAAACCAAAATACAACCATTTAAATGTATACGCCCCTCCCCTAAACCAAAATATAAAAAAAAACATAAGTCTCTCCCAAGTACTTAAAAAAATACTTAACATGCTTCCCCTGTTTTGCACCACCCCCTCACAAACAGCAAAAAGTTACAAAGTAAACCCATTAAAAACCTGATTGTTCCAAACACACAAATAAGATATATTTTAATGGGGAATTTCTACTCTAAATGCACTCATAAATCATTATAAGAAAAAAAAGTAGGTTGACAAGGATATTTATGGGTTTTTATTTTCCTGGATGGATGAAGAATCTTAACACTGAAATCCCCTATCAGTGAAAATTACAATAAATGGGACAATTTTTCCGCAGAAAATGTGAGATTATTTACTGTTCATAAATGTTTAACTCATATCAATCTCTTAAGTGATGCTTTAATACAAATTGTTCACAGAAATCCCATCAAATACGTCATCAAAGTTATATCCATTGGAATGGACATGGGATCTGGGAAGATTTTCTTTTTGTATTTTTATAGATTAAAAATTAATATTTTTATAGAGTATTTCTTTCTGTTTCCAACAGACAAGTTTTAGTTAGTGCCGGTGATGTGCATTTTAGTTTAGAAACACAGTACTTCATTGGTTTCCAGTTCTGTAGCTCATGTGTACTTCTTAGAAAAAGTTGTTATTTTCAATATTTGTTTTGCTGTAATAAAAATGATATTTTGGGATTTTTTTAAATGTTGGTGCTTTATCTACCTTTGACATAAACGAGGATTATTAGTTGGCTACAAGTAAGTAATAATCAAGTAATAATAATTTAGTTTTGTTTTTACCCAACCATGCGTGCAGAAATGAACTCAGTGTACTGCAGTCACTGGTTGCATTTAAACGATCAAGTATTCAGGCCCTCAGAGAAACGTGGCTGCATTTACTTTCACTTTACTTTGACTTTGAGTAAGGACACACTGAGTTGATTGTTGCCAAATAAAAATATTACTGCAGAGGTAATGGAAATCCCTCCATGATGTGTATAAGTGTGTGAATATGAAATAAGACACCTTTCATCACAACAAAATGTCCATAAAGTAGCAGCACTTGACCAGTACCTATAACTTTATTGTACAAGAACAGTGCATGGGTTTTTTAGTTGGGCAAAGTCAAGCTTGTTTCGGTCATTTTAACGCTACACGTGGATTCAGGCTGAACTATGGCTGAAAGCAGTAGACAGAGAACTGGTCCTTAGCCATGTCTGTAGCACTTGCATGATGCTGTCTCTAGAAATGTGCAGCCAAAAAATACAGTGCTGTGTTGCTTTCTGTGACAGAAGGGATCTATGCTCTCCTGTTCCTGTAAATTCTCAGGAAAGAAAAACACGTTCAACCTGCAGGTGTTTATGGTAACACTGAGCGTCCTGTGATGCCTGCAGGATTGACCTTTTATCCTGTTATGAGCTGTTCCTCTCTATAGCTCTCACATGACACCCACTTCTCCATTGAGGAGAGTTGTTTTGCATGGAGATTCAACATTAACTTGTTTTAGGATGCCATACTCATAAATTGTCAACAGAGGGCAGAATATTCTGGAGGTTTGAGTAAGAATGATCCATGGAGCGCAGAGACTATGCAAGTTTTGTTTTTTTTCTCAAAATTTTCCAAACATCTTGCTCTAAAGGATTTAAAATGTGGATGCTGTGCTTTAAAAAAAAAAAAAAAAAAAAAAAAGCTATCCAAGTTAATTTGCTGAAACACCAATTGTGTGTTTCAGCTTTTTTTTTTTGCAGGTGCATTACCATGAAAACTTGGACTACCCTCTCAAGTTAGGAGTGCATTACATTTAGGCTGTCACATTCAGAGATTTTGGAATCTGTTTTCAACATGTAATTTTCATTTTAAAAAAAGAAAGTAAAAGAAAAGAAAAGAGTTATGTGGCCCAAAAGCATAATAATTTCGTAAAGCTCATCAGAAAACCTGCACACACAAGTTAAACATAAAACTGCAGCTGGATATTACTGAAATGACAACAAGAAGAGCAGTTTGGAGGGTGTTACCGTCTCAGATATAAGAAGCATGTCAAAGCCATTTTTTTGGCCACTGGGCTGCAAATATAAGCTAACTTTAAATGTGAAGTGTATTATTTCATCCACATCCATCACTGAAGCCCTGGAGAAAAAACAGAGAAATGTTAAAAGTCTTCAAAACAGAATCAGGCAGAAAGATGACTAAACCTTTAAGAGTCATGGTTTGACTTGTTTCACATTCACTTTTAGTGCAGTTTTCCCCTGAAATCCCTTTTATCGTTCCACTTTACAGTGCCTTTGTTTTGTTTTCATTTGATTATAAGTTTGTACCTCATATATACGTTGTGCATTTAATTCAATATATTTCCATCTTTTACAGCCTGTTGAATACATTGCAATTTGTCATTTAGTAAGCTCAGACAATAAAGACTACAGAAAGCAAATTAACTTCCACAGTGCCAGAACCACATCACAATAGCATCTGTAATTTATAAAACACTGAGCACCAGAGAGCAACCTAGCAGCCAGTGAGTGCATGCATGTTCATGCAGCTCAAACAGTTAAGTCAATTAGAGAATTAATTGGCGACTCTTTTGCTTAAGTCATTTTTAATGCATAAAACATTTCGTGGTTCCAGATCTATTTATGAGGATTTGCTGTTTCTTTTAATTTATTAAATTCATTTAAACCATTTTGCATGTGTACTTTTACTTTTAATACTTAAATACATCTTCCTGAAATCACATCTATTTTCACTGTATTTAACAGTAGGCCTACATCAGTTTAGTTTACTTCAGTTATTCTTTAAACATTACGTAGTGAAGACTTTGATGCATGACTCAATATGCATCTCATTGCATCAATTAAAAGACACACAACTGAACAGCTGTGAGCAAATTTGTTTTACCGTTTCCCTTTACAATGTTTTTGTTACGCTCTCATTTGCCCGGTATAAACCTCTTTGTATCTCACATGATTATTTCTTTTGCATATTTCCAGCTATTACAACATGTTCAACTTATTGTAACTGTTAGTAGTTTTACAGTTGGGAACATAAATTTAAACACTTGAGAAGCTCAGGGACTAAAGAATGCAGAAATATTTTGGTGTGAAAACACAAAACGGGAGTTTTGTGATTTATAAAACACTAAGCACCAGGAAGCAACTTAACTGGCAGTTTGTGCATGCACATCAACACACATGTTTGACCCAGAGGCACAGTTAAAGAAGCACAATAACATGCCTTAAATAACACAAATCACTTTGTTTGCCTTTGATGAAACCATGAGGTACGTTTCATCATTTTACATTAGTTTTGGTTGCTGGCAGACATCACCTTCCTGTAACACTGAGCATCACATTTCAGACTCAAGTCATTGCTTTGTATTGAATTGGGAATAAGGCACACTCTACACTGACAAAGTTTATGAGTTCTCATACATACACACACACACACACACACACACACACACACACACACACACACACACACACCAAAATCACTGCAATAAATAAAAACACATATTCCCTGAGCAGCAGGTTTAGCTAAATTTCCCATCAGACTACATTTTGATGCCAAGATGTGCATCACCTTCACAGACTCAGCTAACATAACAATATGAGCGGGGAGTCTGATGGCAGACTTAATGTTAAATCTTTTAGAAGCCCAAATTTACCACTAGATTTCTTTAAAAACTTTATGTTCATTTCTGTCTAATAGAGACATCTCTTGTGCACAAAATTTCAAATAAAATTCTGTAAAACTTTTTGGTTCGTGACTTTTGATGGTCTTTTCCTTTAGGGTTAGACGTGTTAGTGTTAAGGGGAAGACGAGTCCCAATTTGTCTTTTCTTGTTGTCTGGGTTATAACAATTATCTTTATCATCAAAAACCACTTGGTCAATGATTTTAGCACCAGACACCAACACAAAAAGGCACCATTCGCAGCAGTATGATACGCCACCAGACAGTGTCAGCTTGAAACAATGCAGGTAACAATGTAATTCAAGGAGGAATGTCCCTATAAGGTGGGTGGGTCAAGCAAAACTACAGTTTTACACAGTTTTCACAAGTTCGTATCCTGTGGAAAACAAAAACTCAGTGTTGGTTTAACATATTATTGAAATAAGGAGCGGTGAGACCCAATTGCAGCACAACAGAACAGGAGAGTAGTTGATAATGACATTTTTTTAGTCTTTTCGCAGGTTGAATGGAGCAAAGGTGAGTATAATCAGGTTGCAGGTAAGTAGGGACACTTCAATTTGGGGTGGAGCAGAGTTCAAGGGTCGAGCAGAGTTCATAGAGGGACTGGGATGAACTCATGTTCACAGGCGATAGTTCAGAGTTCGAGTGGGGAAATTATGAATGTGGAGCAAACTGGCAGGTGAATGTATGAGGTAAGTTTCAGAAATACTTACAGCAGGGAGCCTGTGGGAAAAGCGGGGACTCCAGAGAGGGGCGGGCAGCTCTCGTGGTCAAGGAGGAAGCAGAGTTGGCGTCAGGCAGGCAGGAAGTGGAACAGACGAATCCAGTAGGAGCAGGCAGCGGGATCAGCAAGGACAGGCAGGGAATCGATGTACCATCACAACAATAAACACCAGCAGCACTCACACGGAGGAGATGTTTCGCTCAGCGGGAGGCTCTGAAGACGGACAGATGATCTCTCTCAACTGAGCTGAAGCAGTAGAACAGCAGTAGCAGCAGATTTTAGAGCCAGGCAACGCAGTTACTCTCCGCCGACTGTTAAAGCGTGGCTCTCAGCTGATCGAACAGCTGATTGGTTCAGATGCTGACTCACCAATATGACGTGTCAGATAAACTTTTTATTTTGGTTGAATTTCAGAGATTTAGACTTCATTTGTCTTATTTGAAGGTTTTTCTGTTAACAGGGTACATGTTGTGACTTATGATGATGTTTTGCCATCACAAAGACTAAATACATTAATTATAAACTACACAGAGTCTATTGTATAGTATTTTGATTATTTTGAAGAAAGGAGGATTAAAACAGCAGAACTTGTGGTCAGTAGTCTAAGTGGGATGTGAGGATTCTTAAAATAACATGTGTACAGATGTGAAGCCCTGACTATAGGCTGTCTGACTGACCTGCACTGAGAGCTGTTATGACAGTTTTGATTTACTGATGTAGTTTGAGGGTGACAGAATCACTCAGCGGATTTAAATACAGCAGCAAAATGATATACTGCTGATATACATTAGAATTTGTGTAAATAAAGGCTGAACCATGAACAGAAATCACAGATCGCCTATATAATATTTGAAAAGTTTACAACATTGTCCATCAATACAATAACTGGAGACTGTAAACAGACTGATAAATGATATGATAAGATCTGAATATGATAAGATATGATAAGATCTGAATCCAATCTAACAGGATGTGGGTGCTTCTGTGACTTCCTGTACAGACCGAAGGCTGCTGGAAAAATGAGAAATATGTCCGACTTGATCGCAGCTTTTTGTCACTGTCTCCTGCTGACCTGCTCTGTCTGTCCAGGCGAGACGCAGCTCAGCTCAAATTAGCCCATTGTCTTACGCAGTCGTCACTTACTTGATGTATTTACGTCTTATGTTGCTACGAATCCAACTTACTTATTTAAACCCAAGACATGATCTTTTCACCGAACCTAACCCAGTAGTTTTGTTGCCTAAACCTGACTGCTACTGTTTCACAACATTTTACAATGTATTTCTGCTGTGTGTCACGCTGAGACACTAAAAGGTACCCTGTGTGTTGCTATGACACACTGGGGGGCACGACAAAGCATTAGTGCTTGTAAACGTGGGAATGAGAATAAGTTGAGACCATATAACTACCATATGACTCACTTTAGGACCACTTTAGTTATGTCACTTTAAATGCTATCCTCTGGGATTTTTTGTCATGATACTCCGTTGAGCTTTTAAATTCCTAATAAAAATCAAATCAAATCATAAATACTACTGCAATCGGCATATATTTGTTGCCAGATTAGGTAGGCTCAATATATGAAAGGTTCAGCGGTTGGTTCCTGAAAAAGAGAACGAAAATATTTGCACTTAAACTATCTTAGGCAAATAATCATTTACGAAATATGTAAGTCTTCCAGAGCTTTACCTTCACAGTGTGATGTAAATCACATTTTCATCAGTCTGGGAGTCTGTTCGGTGCCTCCTGCAGGTGATACAGTTCATACAGATACATCAGTTTAAGTGCCTCAAAAACAATGGATGGTGTTAAGCGTAAAAAGATCTCACATGTTTGACTGTCTTTCGTTGTTGAAGTGTACACTTGTATAGATGACTTCTGTTGTTCCTCGCTCACACTGAATCCTCTCTTGTGATTGGTTGTCACAGTTGAGCCAGTTGACGTAGTCTGAATCCTGCATACAATCGTGAAGAAATAACACAAGATTAACAACATCCTCCTCTCACAACAAATTCTGCCTTTATGTCTTTATTATGAGTTTCTGTTTCGCCCACACAACAAAAACGACAACCTGTTTCCTCTCTCTGATGCCCATCATCAGCAGAAGCTTAAGGATGTGGGTTTGACTTGCCTCTTACATGCTTTAATGTGTTGCAGATAACTTCTGTGCAACTGCCCTTATTTCAATATAGACTGGAGTGTACTGTAAGTAACGTAAACCACAAAAAGTTCACCTCTATGCCGTCCTCCTCACAGTCTGTCTTTGGTGTCTTCTCTTTTCCACGGAGTCTTAACAGATAATCAGAAACTTGAGTAAATCTGAGAGCAACCACTGGTACTGAGACCAACATGTTAAACTGCCGAAAGATTTATGTAGATGGGTGCAGTGGTGGAAAGTACCTAAATGCATTTAGTCAAGTATTGTATTCAGAGGGACAGTTTACTCCAAAATCAAAAATCCATTTTTTACTCTTACCAGTAGTTCTATTTATCAGTCTAGTTTGTTTTATTTATTTGTTTTATTTATCAGTCTTGTTTTGGTGTGAGGTGCCACATGTTGGAGATATCAGCCATAGATATCTCTGCCTTCTCTCTAATAATGGAACTAGATAGCACTCGGCTTGCGGTGCTCAAAACACCACAACAATACATTTGAAAAACTCGACAGCAATGTCTCTTTCAAGAAATCATGACGCAGTTACTCAAGATAATCCACAAACATTGTTGTGAGCACTTTCATGTAGAATTCATTTTCTTTCAACAAAACCAAACCCACCAACCCCATCACTGTGCAGCAGTAAGCATGTATTTATTGCTAGCTTACTTAGCATCACTGAGCAACTTAACGTTGCAGCTCAGCTGAGGAGGATGCCATTAATGTTTATATCTCGCACTGTCAGGAGCATGAGTCTCTCCTCCATCATGCATGCTTTCTTCTACACAGTGTTTTGGTTGGCAGGTTTAGTTCAATAGCAAAAAAAAAAAGTTAACTCATGAAACTGCTCACATAAATTCTGTGGATTATTTTGAGTAACCATATCAGGATTTCTGGAAAGAGACACGGCTTGAGCACTACATGCCGAGTGCCGTCTAGTTCCATTATATTGGAGAGAAGGCAGACATCTCTACGGCAACACTCGGCAGCTCACACCAGAACAAATTGTTAAGTAACAAATAAATAATAATTCACTAGGTTCACTCTTCATAATAAGTCTTTTTTTGATACTTAAAATATTTTTTTCTTGAAATATGTTCTACTGAAATAAAATTTAAATTCGGGACTTTTACTTAGTATTCAGTATTATTGTTTTTACTTAGGTAAAGCTTCTAAATACTTTTTACACCAATGAAGGGGGAACGTCTAAAAGACGCGTTAAATAGAGCTTACCTTCTGACGGCAATGATAATGATCCCCATAAAAGGCACAGCAACAGCAGCAGTCATAAGTACATCTCTTATAAAGGTTTGCCAATATGCTGTGAAACAAAGGCCATGCGTTAAGAGCTGTTTTAATGCCTCTTCTTTTTAAAAAATCCCAAAATATACAACAATAATTACAACAAAAGTGGTAAATTCTAGTATCTCCCATGTTCTGTCATTTGTTTATAAGAGGCCTGTCTCCCTGTTAGACCTCTCTGGGGTCTAATTTGTATCAAACATAAGTAGTATCCCTATAATTACATGTATGTAACGTGTGTACTTTACAGTGTATAGTACATGTGTCTGTCTGTAAATTATTTTTTGACAAACAAAAGAAATATATGCACATTCTGTGCAACATGTGATTTATTTTGTGTTCGCTAAACAATAATATTAAATTACTTACGTTTAATCTTTACAGTCACAACAGAAGAGTTTTGACTTCCATGTTTGTTGGCGGCGCTGCAGAAATACTGACCACCATCACCAGGGAAAAACACAGGCTGGTGTCCAACATCCACAATATTATCATTAGCCTTTTTAAACCAAGTATAATTGTCCACTGGGGGGTTTGCATGGCTGCTGCAGACGAGGGTGTTACTGCCAGTGTACACCTCCGTCGATGGTCTGCCAGACACTGACGTGTTCTTAGGGCCATCTGAAAGAAAACTGCTTACTGTCAGAAAAATCATGTTACAAATACTCAAAATGGTTGATTTAATTTTCTTTCAGTAAAGTGTTGATCTTACGTCCAATACTCACATTCAACATCAATATTTATGACTCCTGAAGTTGTTCCTTTGTGTGTTTTAAGCGAACAAGTGTAGTTTCCAGAGCTTTTGGAGGATATGTTGCTTAAATAAAGTACAGCTCCTTCATGGAAGGGTTTTCCATTCTTAAACCAGGTGAAAGCAGATGAAATGTTTCTGCCATCACAGCTGTTTATGCAGGTCAGATTCACAGAGTCGCCCTCCTTTGTTGCTCTGCTCCCATCGGGTTTTGTCATTGAAATGTTCAAATCTAGAGGAACAAAGTGCAGATCAAGTTTCCAACTTAACAGATTGTAGTCCAGAGTACAATTATAAACCATATGAAAAGAAAACTTACCAACAACCTCTAATGAGCCAGCTGGGCCAGTCCAACTGATACCTCTGGAGTCAGTTATGAATCTAAAAGCATATTTTCCTGCATCATTATGCTCCACATGGTGTATTCGTAGAGAACAGTTGTGATGCATGTCACCAATATACTGAAATCTTGTGGCAAATTTTTCGATATTCTTGTCAGAGATGAAGCGACCACTGAAACGTTGAGACCTTACATGACCCCACATTAATCTTTCCACTCTCAGGGTGTCAGGATAGTAAAAAGAACAGAGAATGACAACTGACGAGCCTTTCACTGCACAGATATGTGGCTGCGGATTCACCAATTTCCATTCACTGCAAAGAGCACCTGAAAGAGATGGATTGATTCACACCCTTTAACATTGTCATCATAATAAAACATTAAATGAGATGTAAGTGTTGTACTTACCCGGCAGGAACAGCAGCATCAGTGTCCACGTCAAGTTTTTGGGTTCAAGAAGCATGTTTCCAGTTATATATCAAGTCAAATGGCCCATCTGTGGCAAAAGAGCTGTAAAAAGCTCTGCAAGGATTGTTGATGGCCTATTCAAAATATGCAGTAAATGAGCATGTTTTCGTTATCTGCTTCTTAATGTACACTCTGCAGACACAGCTTCCTGTGATGGAAAAAAAAGGTCTTGGGTCCCCTGAACAAAGTTTTCTGCCCGGGAAATGAGATCACAAATGAGAAAATCAGCATTCAGTGTCAGTTTCTTCTGTTTGAATGTGTGAGAACCAGTCCCCTTCTTGCAGAAAACGTATGTCCTGTGCACATACCTGACATTATATGTTGCTTTGTTGTGGTCAAAGCAATTGTGTCAGATGCAAAGCACCAATCCAGTTCTTACCGTTATTGTTGAGTGAGTGTTTCCCTTTGATGTTGTGCTTTTTAAATGTATTTTCTATTCCTGATGATGACAAATGACACTGTCCAAATATTTGTTTTAACACAAAGAGAAACAAAAATACTGTGAATTTAGAATGAGTTTGGGACTGTCTGGTTAAAAAAGGTTCAAATATATAGGTAAGAAAAGCACATCACCTAAAAATACAAATCGTGTTTTTGTAACCTTAGAATGAGTTGTTTATCTACATAGGGAGCAGTTCCTCATCATAGGAGATCACCATGTTGCACAGCCATGTTTTTTTAGCTGTTTTTTTCAGTGATTTTAACAGCTGAAATCCCAGGGTCCCTTTGTTTTGAAGAGAAGGAGATCCTTTGCGGATGATTTGGCTCCTGGTAAACGCCTGAACATCTGGATCAGAGAAAAAGGTGAAGACACATGGAGTTATCATAGAAAATAGGTGAGCATGCATTGAGAATTGCTGGGCGAGCACACCATCTGCAAAGTGCCAAATAGCATACTAGGAGAAGCTGACAATTTTTTAAATGTTAAACTGCTTTATGCAGTGTTTATACTGGTTTTAATCACCTGGTCCTTTTGTTTTGGAGAGGAAGAGATCTCTGCAGACAATGTGACTCAGAGTAAGAACCTCCCGAGCAATTAACACTGAGGGAAATCTAACTGGGAGAAGTTTCAGCTGGCTGCAAGTTGCAATCCTCACCACTACATGCTGCTAAATCCCCCTAAAACACACACTGTCGCTCTAAGTCATTTGAGCTCAATGCATGAAGATTTCTCAGACTTTCATTGGAATATTTCAGTTATTTTCATACATTTTACGACAGAGTTGGATGCATTTAAGTTTAATATTTTATCTCAAACGTTGAGGATAAACAAACGAAACAAAGCTCACCACAAGGTTTGGATTTCTCTGAGTGTGTGTGTGTGTGTGTGTGTGTGTGTGTGTGTGTGTGTGTGTATTGCTCACTCCGCGGATAGTTGACGAAATAGTGAGGATGATCACGGGGTCCCTATAAAGACTGAAGCCCTGAGCAGAGACAACAACGAGGATCAGTCAGTCAGAGGTGCGCAGGACCAAAGTCTCGGTGCTCGACATGGAGATGCCAGCAAGACTCGTGTTCCCCATCGTGGTGATCTCCGTGCTAGTGGCTTGCAGTCCGACAGAGGCATGGTACAAGCAGATGGCCGGTCCCAGCTACTACTCGGTGGGCAGGGCGTCCGGCTTGCTGTCCGGTATCCGGAGGTCACCGTACGTCAGGAGAGCCGAGCCGGAGCCGTCAGACGGCGAACAGTTGGCGACCAACAGCGTGTTTCCTGAATTCACTCCGCAAACTTTCATCCTGAAGACGATGGTCAGTGGTCACCCATTTTTTATCAAGGCATTATGGGTTGGACGGGATTACCATTACGCACGGGCGTAAAAGTGCATTATCCCACTTATGTGTATGACCCGAATATTACATTTATCTTAAAATCACAGAAGCAATTGACGGTCTTGAGCAGACTGAAAACAAGTGAAATTAAACGTTTTGGAAGTTTTGTTTTTGTTTTTTTTTTTTAGCTTTTCACATTTAAGATTTTCAACCATTGTGCTCATTATGGGTCTAGCAAAAGCTCTGACTGTAGTTTGCAGTGCCATTGCTGCATTTTTTTTCTTACAGTGAAATTTCTCTTAAGAGCATTGTAAGACCAAAAATTTTTTTTTGTTTTCTTTTTTATCCAGAAATCCTCCTTCACTTGACTCATGGCCACTTCAGTCAGGAAGGAGCCATCCAGTCAGCATTAAAACTGAGAGTCAGAGTCAGATTCATAGGAATACTGGTCTTGGTGGTCTTGGGATTTTTACACTGTACTGCATATGAGAAAGTATTCAGATCCTTAAGTTGCAAAGCAATCTAAAATTCTATTTTAGCATCAAAAACATAAAAAAAAAAAGTATTCTATTCACAGATTACTAATTAGATTTTTTTTGCTGCTGGTAGAGGTTGCACTTTAAACTTATTTATATTCTTTTGTCAGTTTAATCTGTAATGATGCATTTTTAAGTGACTTCATGTTTTGCATATTTAAAATCTCAAAATGAGTGTGCAGTATAAAATGGAAACACTGGAAGTAAATGTACTTATGTGGTCAATAAGCAGTTATAATGCAATAAATCTGTGGAGATGAGGTCCATACACACTCACTATTGATTAAAGGAATTCTCTACAGTAACATTTCTTACTGCAGATATCAAACATTACATTTGTGAACAGAATTTTATTTTTTTCTCATGTAAAGATGTAATTTTTCTGTTTGTCTTTAAACAGCCAATTTGCATCAAAGATATCACACCAGACCTGCAGAGCTGTGAACTCTTCCAGGAAATCAAGGGTTCATTTAAGTGCAAAGCGGACATCTTCCTCACTCTGGACTCTGCAGACTGTACAGCAGACTGAGTAGTAAAGCCGACAGCTCGGCTGGATGATGAAGCCTCCTTCTTGAAGGCGCTACATTTTTAAAAACTGTACATTTGTCAAATTTCAACACTAATGTAGCACTTACATGGAAGATATGCTACTTTTCATTTGCCATTTCATCAAGATATTTTTTTGATTTTCCGATAAACCTGTCTTAAGACTTAAAGCTGTGAAAGTAATTCATGAATGTACATATTAGATCTGAGTTTTCATTAATAAATTAATCATATTGCAGTCTCTTGTTGAAATTACTGACTTGGAACATTTCAGGGTAATGATTTTTCTTCTCGTCTTGACTGGTAATGAAAACTTCTGCATTTTTTGCAAACATAAATAATCTAAATAAATATGTCATAAACACACTGTGTGCAAACACTTGCACAATTATTTTGGTATTTTATTCAGTTATGTGTGATTTAGATGTTTATGTTTTAAACTAGGAAAACACTTGGTGCATCTGTCTAACTCCTGGTCAAAATGCATGTATTAAAAACAGCTCACACATAAAGGGATACTTTTAACTGAGGAAAAAAAATCCTGCATGGGTAACTATTACTAAATTTTAAGATATATGTTAAATAAACATTGAACTGTAAGATATATGATAAATAAATATTTTATTTAAAATGTTTTAAAATAAATTGGGGAAAGTGCATCTTAAAAGAACCTTATTATCTGTTTCAATAAATTAGTTAAAAATGGGGGAAACCATCTGCTTACAGGAAAACAATCATGATGTAACTACATTTCCACTGCTGAATTAGTAAAAACACAATCTCTGCAAATTTAACAGCCTTCAGGAGATTTTTACAGCAGCTGGACAGCCTCTAGATTCTCCTTCATAACCTGATCTATGACCATGTGGAAGACGACCTGTATGTTAGCGGTGTCTGTGGCGGTGGTGAAGTGGTGGTACACGGGTTTTTCAGGGCTGCTGTTACATGATGAGAACATGGCAGTGATGTGGTGGGCTGCAGCATCCACGTCACCATCTGCTCCTGGATGAGTACAAAGGAAGGAAAATGTAGATTAGGGGACATCCAACCGAGTTCAGAAAAGTGAGGAGTCAGTTTAAGGATGGTGTAAAATGCATCTGTCCATCTGATTTGTCAATTAAATTATGATAAAACAAGACACTGGCCTCCGGTGAGAATCTGTGCGCTAGTTTTCCTTTTCAGTCCCCAAATAAACAAATAAAACATGTGACAGAGTTCAATCCTCAGTTGCTGTGAATGAGTCTGAAATATGTATGAGCCTGATCTGGCCAGAATGAATGATGTTCACAAACACAGAGGACTGTATGTGAATACTCTGATGATCTCAGGTCACGAGGAATTCTGATTACCCAACGGACAGGGAGGATGCAATGACTCATCCAGCAAAAGGAGACACATTCAACCAATTCCTCATGAATTAAATATTTTAAAATATAACTGCGAGTTTCAACTTGTCAACTCC
The DNA here is from genome assembly GCF_008729295.1 of Plectropomus leopardus. Lineage (NCBI taxonomy): Eukaryota > Metazoa > Chordata > Actinopteri > Perciformes > Serranidae > Plectropomus > Plectropomus leopardus. The sequence goes on along the minus strand of NC_056479.1, from coordinate 17,280,861 downwards.
TGGGTATGAGCTGACATCCAACGTCAGCAGTATAACCTTTGTCAGTTTCTCAAGGTTGGGGTCAGAACATCATAGGGCCAGTTGCAAATGGGAGATTCCCAGGAGCACTGAATTGCTACTGTATGTTTTAGTTTTATTACAGATGAACCAAATAGGAAATAGGAATAGGAATAGGAAAACTGTCCTCCTTGTTTAATTCACTATTTGTCCTCCTTTGTTCCCAAAAAGCATAATGTAAAGTACGACATACTCAAAATAACACAGAAATTTGACATTTCTACCTGGCATCAGGGTTTCCCCACACATTACTGTATTTTTGGCAGCCCAACATCTGCTGCCACAAAGGTATTTTTTATTTTTGGTGCTGGACCTATCATTAGGAGCATTGTTGGAATATATATATTGTTTGTTTTTTTATGGCACCACACTGTCGGAGCAAAGAGCACCAGATGTATTGAAAGTGAAACTTAACCGTTCATTCTGCTGGATCTAAAAGTTTGCATTTACTTGCTACAGCTGCTCTTCTCATCCATCGGTCTGATCTGATCAGCTCTGAAAAAATGGACAGATAAATAATCCACCCCGAGTGACAAACTGCTGCTGAGGAAAAAATAATGAATTTAGAGCGCCACACTGCTTTCACAGACCCACCAAAACCTCACAATTTAGAGAGAAAAAGGGACACACGGGCATTTTGAAGTAAATAAAAAAAAAAGAAAGAAAGTTTGCTGCCCCACTCAGCTGGTCAACTACAACCACACATACACACTCATTCTACAAGAAACACCGCTTCAAACAATCATAAAAAAAATCAATCCTCTGCAAAGTACCTTTGTAACTAGAGAGGTACAATCTCAAGTGTCTTCCAGAGTGTAGGATTTTGTCACGGAAAAGATCAGTTTTGTTCATAAACAGAATCTGTAGGAGAGAGAGTACACCAGGATAGAAATATTTAAATACACTTTACAGTTGATCACACAACACAACTTATGGGTCTTAAATGTATCACATTTATGAAATTATGCAAAACCTTGTAAAAAGCTCCACTTACCTGAGGCTCAAAACAGTTTGATGGCTTTTTTAAAATTATCATTTGTCCTTGTAACATCAATCTCATGAATAAAATATTATCTCCACTGCTGTATATAAAGACATGGAGCATCCTAACATCCTCTGTAATGAGGATATCGTGGATCTCTCAACTCCCAACGGATGACACATCCCCTATACATACAAGCACCCTGCTCTACAGTTAGGGGCTACAAAGTGCACCTTTAGAGCCAAAACACACAAATACACATGTAGCCCATGACAGCATACTACTGTTACTTTAGTGAAAAGCAAATCACTCTTCAATAATAAAAATCCTACAAATTAATTTTGGTTCCCAGTAGCCTCGCCTCAAATGTACCATTATGCCCATTATCTCCATTCAAGTTCAGACTTTTATTCTCATAAGAGATGCAATTTTGAGTTTGATTCAGTCAATATGCACATTTAACATTTTACACCACCTCTAGCAAATCTTCTCTTACTATTAAAAAAATCAATTAGCTTAAAAACACGATCACCATTATAAAAATAAAAATAAAAATGATAAGAGCAAACAGCTGTTAGAAAACCCTTTCTCCTAAATGCCTTGAGGTAATCAGGTGCAGATACAATTTCTACTGACCAACATGTTAGTCAATAATGACAATTCAGACAGCCCCACAAACTCACAATATGAAGAAAGTCAAGCAGAAATCACCTGCACATCTCAGTGAGACATTGCTAATTATGTGTCTCAGATGCAATCATAGCCAGTTTGTCTCCCGTCTGCTTGGCATGAGTGATTACCAGAAAAAGCCCCTCAGTGCTTTAGTCACCTCCACACATTTAGATGAACTTTAAAACAGACATGACGTCAAGTCTGTGCAAAACACGCAAGCAGAAAACAAAGCTCTAAAGCGATACCTCGTCGTATTCTAAGCGACATTCAGAGCATTAATACAGCAGCAAACTACCATTTGCTATAAAATAGAAGAGTAAATGCATCCTGAGCAGATAATGAAGTCGTGCTTCTCTGTGACTTCTTGTAGCAATCCAGTCCTGCCGCGCATGTATGCGTGTATCCTATTGGCAAGCTCATTGCTGCCGCTTTGAACTTCGCTCATGCATTAATTCCTGCTGACATCAGGACCACATCACTGCCCAAGCATAGTGCCTATCCTGTGGTTCTCCCCCCGTGGTTAACACAGGTAGCTCTGTCAGCACTGCTGCTGTTGTTCACTGAGTTAGCACCGTTTAGATGCTACTCGCCGGATCAGCCTCCATGTTGTCCAGACAACCCGTATGCCCTGAATTTTTCATAGAGCCCCTTTTAATAAAGCTATCTAAAGTAAGTGCAATTAAACTTACCAGTGAGGAGCTACTGAAGACTGTATTGTTGCAGATGGAAGTAAAAAGTTTGAGACTTTCCTGCAGCCGATTCTAAGGGAAAATATCAAAAAAGCAGAACAAGTTCAAGAGAATAGACATAGTTTGCACCAAATTCAGCAAAACTGTGTGTTTATTCTCTTAAGTAGGAAAAGAAATATCATTTTTAAAACAAGTTAGTATTATAAATATAAATAAATACAGTATTAGTATTCCATAAGATACCCCTGAAGGCTCCTCCGTCTGTGTCATATCATAGCTGCTGAGGGCCACAACAAACAACACAGCCTGAATACAGTCAAAGCAGCGGAGCCACTTCCTCCTCTCACTGCGCTGGCCTCCGACATCATACAACCTGAAAATAAGAAGAAAGAAGCCCATTCAAGCTTTATTCATCCAATGAGTCACTAACAATTGATCACAGGGAATAAATGAAAGAAGAGAGAAAAGTATGATTCATTGCGCTTGTTTTATAGCTTAAAAGTAATCTATAATCTACAAAGACATGATTTTTTTCCGCTGTGTGTTAAACTCTCCACGGCTCGTCACATGAGAGACTAAGAGTTCATTAATAAAACTGTTATTTTGAGACAATATCCTTTAAATTAAATTCTAATATTAATTCAAACCCATTTCAAATACTGGAGCAATCCATTCCAAAATATGATGTGGCTCTAAGTAAAGTCAAAGGTCTTGCTGACACAGGTAATGAGTTCCCATTTGGGCCAGACAGTCTCCAGGTGCATGATTGAAGTACTCATGTCAGAGGCAATGAAGCGTTTATCCCCTGGGTCAAGAGTTCGTTTTAACAAGCTGGGGGACAATAAGCCTTAACTGTGGCATTTGATGGCGGTAGTTTCTGCAGAAAAGAAAATCATCAGTTATGACCGCAAGGAGGCTTTCATTTTTTTTTTTTTTTAAGATTTGGTGGAGGAACAAGATCAGACCTATAAACTGATACAACTGGCAAGACCTAAGGAAAAAAATGCTATTGAATTCAGATATTTAGTGAAATCAGCCCAAGACGAATGAGACCGACTCACTCTGTATCTGTTTTAGCCGTGCTCATCAGAATTCCATTATGCAAGTTTTCAAAAATATAGTTAAATCTTATGCCTGTAATTTAAACCAAGGCCAGATAAGCCGTTTATATGTAGCATGTGTCTTATTATCCAGACAAAAATACTACCTGCTCGGGGGAACATAAAAATAGACTGCATAAGGACAGTTATAATATTTACATGGTCTTAAATGTTGCACAACTTTGGCTGGTTTATTGTTTTGTGGTATCTGGATGGAAATCTTGCTTGACCACCTCAAACCACCTGCACACTGTAACAGTGTTCAACATGAAAGGAAAGAAAGGAGGTAGGACGCTACAGCAGCAAAACAACATTTCTATGAATTTATACCATGGTAGATTATGATCCATCAAATATTTCTGTGTATTTTTATCTTTAAAAATCAGCGACAGTGATCAAAAATTCTTGAAGTACACTCAAAGTGTTTTTTCAAAGCCTTTTTGAGCATCTGTAATATCATTTGACGAAATGTCCTTTATTGAAAGTCGAGGATTGAATTAGGCCTGCACAATATTCACCAAAAAAATGAAAAAAAAAAAATGTAATTGATTATTTTGAGAGATATTGCAAGATGACCTGCATTTTTTTTCAATTAAAAAAAAAATTTTAAAAAGTAAAAAAAAATTAAAAATATTGCTGGGGTATGTATTATTCATATATTTATTTATTTGCACAAAATTGCTCCTGCAATTTGGATAGTGCACTTGGCCATATTGCATATTGATTTTAAAATATTTTAATTAATTGTGTAGCCCTGATTTTGATGCATTTTAACACTGAAAAAGCCACAGTACATGGATTTTATTACTTATAATAACCCACACACTGAATGCTGCCATAGCACAGAAACAGGGAGAATCATGAATGGCTGCTTACTCTGAAAACAAAAAGGTCAAAGGGGAGAGGAAGATGGAGATGCAATGTTTCATCTGCGTGCCTCCTTAATATCTGTGATATTATTCCTGGAATAACCAGGTGGAGTGAAGCCATCAATATTTTATGTCTGAGCCATATCCAGGCAGCTTCCTCCTGCAGCTCAGAAGAGCTCAGCCTCCATCAGGGACCCTTCATGAGTTGGTGGTCACACCAAGTCTCCAGAGGCTCAACAAGCTGCTCTCTAGGACAGCAGCATCTTAAAGAGTGAATAACAACTCCATGAACAGTAACTCCGATGGAAAAAAAAATCTAAATCCAAAAGTCGTCAGTGGACCATAAATTGTGTTTTATTTGTTTATTCCTTTATTTGGAAACTGAGTAGACTGGGATTATTGTCACCCATTCTCCACAGGCATTTATTGTCGATTAACTCCCTCTCATTTGTCACCAGTTTTAGTGAAAATCGACTTTTATCAAATGTACTTATTTATGAAGTTACAATATCAGGTGCTACAGGCTTAAAAATAAAACAATGACCATAGAAAAGGTACACATGCTGGTCGAGCATGGAGCTTAAGCAAAGCAGCAAACCCCCATCCAAACATTGCTGGGGGTACATTTATTTCCACACAAACCACGACATTAATGTGGAGGTGAGCGCAGGATACAATGAAATCATAGGGCAGGTATCAACTCAGGTACGCAAGTTTAATAATTTTAATTAGACCATATTATGAAATCTAAAATTTAAGTATTTGCAGCCAGATATGAATCACCTAAATTAATAGTCTATGAGAAAACATTATATTTTGCGAAGGCCCACATCACCGTGTGTCATGATTGGTGTGCTAAGAATGTTACATGAATCACAGGAACCATAATGACTTCTGTGCTCGCATCTGCACTGGTTTATATGTTAGATTGATAAATGAAGGCCATTGTGGGCTATATAGCCTCAAGTCTGTCTTTTATTACATCTTGAGTTTTCTGTGTATGTGTGTTAATGGCATGTGTGTATGTGGACTAAACCTGTGCACATTAAAGTGAGTGCATGTATGCAGAGATGTCTGGATCCCCCGCGTTTGCGTTAAATGTTGCTTGCAGGTTTAATATCCAGCTTATAATCATGGATCATTACTCGTGTCTCAAGGGAATATGACACATAACACATCAATAGCTTGACTGTTCATGTAAATGAACAACATGCAAAGAGTTAAGTTTTCCTTTGAAAGTGAAGGCAGGTGAAATATTGTGTTAATATTAACTGTGCGTACTCAGGAATGTAATTGTCCCTCTGATGTTAATGTATAATATGATACTTTTTGTGAGGCCAGCGTTACTCCTTTATTAACTCAATATGCAGCGTTATGTGCATGGCACTATATCATGTTGCAGCCACCGCTGAATTTGCACAGCCAGTTTAATAAGTCTTACCGAAAGATCATTTCATTAAGTTGAAACTGCGTCTCAATGATTCCACAGGTCCGCACTCTCACTCTTAGAACATCTGTCTCGGTGGGAACGTATTTGGGAGCGATGATTCGACTCATGTTCTCAAAGAAACTGGAGAGGGAATAGGCAGAGAGCAAGAAATGTTACGAACAGATAAAAAACAGTTCAAAGACTCTATTGTGAGCAAATACACATACAGTTTTTGCTTTCCTCAGATATCCTTCTAAAATAAGGCTAAGACAATATTTGTTGCTGTGACATGCTATTTGCGGTTTTCTGATCTGTTTTTTTACTAGAAAGACCAAGTTTCTATTTGATCCAGTACACTCAGTTGCCAGTTTATTAGACAAACAGGTGAAAACTACTGAATTCTAAGACAACAGCCCTGCAAGAAATCCTACCTGTGTGAAGGGTTAAATGTCTACTTCTTGTTTAAAGAGATTTAGTGGGTTTGGGTTTCAACTTTATTGTCATTTTGGAGACTCCAAGGTATTCTGTGTTGACTTGTGTTACAGTTTAGTCTCCCTGATTGATATAACTCCCATTACAGGCGGGGAAGGACACTAGATGGTCTGTGCTGAGAGTTTAAAGGCAACTGCATCCATTTAGCACATGAACGTTTGTTTACAGGTGTTAGGGAGTTTTGCTGCATAGGAAAAAAGTTGCATAAAGGCTTTTATGTCTTTTTTAAATGTTCATCGTGAGCTGACAATATTATGTGAGTGCAATGCTAAATTGGCGAAGTACATTTTTAAAAATAACTCAGTGCAGTCGATGTGAAGCAGAGCTTAGAAAATATTTTTACCTACATAATTGGCTGCAGGTCTGTTATTTGTGGCTCGTGTTGTTGTAGAACACACAAACTGTCAAGTGAAAATGTTTGCTATTCTAAAGTGAGACATGGCCTGCTGTGTAATTTTTAATGATTTATATTCACAAAGCCTTGGCACTGCACACTAATGTTAAATATTGTGTACTTAAATGTAAATGTGCTGCCTTGCATTGACTCCAACTTCTCAAAAATACTTTAAAGGATAACTTCAGTATTTTTCATCCTGGGCCCTATTTACCCATGTTTTGTGTATAAAAGGTTTTGAAAGTGGTTTTATTGAGTGCCACGCTCTATTGAGTGAGAGCACTGCAGCCAGCAGCAGCCGAACAGGCCGCAATGTAAACACTTTGGGCATGTTCAAACCGTCAATTCATGTCCACCGAAAGGTTCAGGTTATTATTCTAAGTGTCAACATTATGGAGAGGATTCCAACAGAAATAGACCTTTTATTAAAGAGTAAAAGAGTAAGATCCATTATGTTTAACCAGAAACAACAGAAATCACCACCAGACTCAAAATAAATGAAAAGCAATGTTATTATCCTATCACATAATGTGTTCAAAGTCGACAGAAACAAAATAACACTCACGGAAATTGTCTCGGTTTGTCTTTCCACTGTTCCAACAATCAGCAACTCTGGTTTGGTTGACATAAATCCTTAATTTATGTAGTTAGATGTGAAAATATGTCAGCTCTATACATGTTAAATGGAAATGGCGCTGACGATTTCACGGCTGATTCTGGTTAAACAAAAGAAAGAACTCAACTCTTTCACAGAAATGTCTTTCTCTATAGGAATCCTTTCTATAATGTCAGTAATCTGAGCCTGTCAGTGGCAAAACAAGCAGTTTTGTGAACGTACATTGGCAGTGTGCACATTAAAAAGCTAGTGAAGATTAGAATGGATTTTGACAACACGTACGTAGGCATGATCAACGCTAAACTTCCTGTAACCTCAAATTTTTGTCTAGCAACACTAACAGCTCAGTTTATGCCAAAACTACTGTCCAAGAAGTCATTTTACACATTGAGGTGCCTTCAGGTCCCTGGGGAAGTCAAGTGTGTCACAACACAGTCTAATCCAATATTACCGGAGGAAGAAATCAATGCGGGGTCCGACAGAGTGAGAAGACTGTTCGGCAGCCAGTTGAGTTTCATATCAACCTCCAGCTCTCAAACTTATCGAGTCCCGATAATGAGGCTGTCACATCATCTCTCTCAGTCTGGCCAGCTCGAGTACCTTTTAAGTTGGCAGACCTCCTGCCTGTTGCCTCATTGATATGAACTTCTACTAAGTCCATTTATTCAAAGTTAATGTTAATATCTTTAAAAATCCACCTTTCCCTCAGACCATATGCAACCGCAAACTTTGGTCACAATACAATATTTTGCTTTGTTGTTTGTAAGAAATTCAAGCAGCCTCTAAATCAAAAAGGGCATCTTAATACTAGCAACACAAATAAATCATCCGATGAGTCCAAACATTAGCGGCTTTAGACACGTCTGACTATCACCTACTCAAAGAGGGACACTGCAATGAGGTAAAGTTTAGTATGAACAGAGAACATTCTCTATTATTAGCATTAATACAAGCACAACTAACTGGTACAAATGTTAACATCACTGTTATGATTATTTGTATACATATATAAAAAGTTGTAAAATTGTACTAGTTTTGAAAGGGTTGTGATTTTAATTTTAAAAGTTCTGTAACATGTGTCAGAAGGTGACATATATGAAAAAAAAAAAAAAACATGCTTCATGATTGGCCTGTAACCGAGAGTGCAGAATAATAATGATGCCATTTAAGTGTTCCACACTTTAGTTAATAATCTACACTTCAGCTGATGATGCAACCCACACTCACAAAGGATCTATGCTGGGCACTGCGTTGGGATTTCTTTTTTTTTCAATGAACAATGGAAAGGCCACATTGCTGAAGGACAGGGATTAAAAAACAGTTCTGCCCACATAGTTATAAAATGGGGACAAACATGCAGGCTGTACTCCAATAACTTCTGATTTATAACAACTGAACATTATCTGCCGTGAGATGTATTTTGGTAAAATCCAGATAGGCTTAAAGCTTTAAATGAATACTACAGATTCAACAAAACCTCTATCAGAATTCCCACCAGTTTAGAGCTTCTCACATATGATGCTGTTAGACTTCTTATTCATTAAACAAGTAAACTGAATATTTATCTCTTTCATCTGTTCCACACTAACAACATCCTCCTGGATATCTGCAAACAGTGCCTTTTAATTTGATCCAAATTAAGCCTCCCATTAAACAAATGTCAGAGGAATAATTTCCTGAAGACAAGATTTACTTAGTGCTTCCTTTACCGTTGCCATGCGTTGATAATATGTAACAACACGCTTTTCACTGGTTAATTTCCCTTGGCATTTCCACCGTCTGTCGTAATAGGGCAGAGTAATGCGACATAATCACTCAAGGTCATTCTACTCACTAGAGTGCAGAGTCATTCAGCTCAAACTCGTAACCCCTGGCTGCAGCTGCTCGCACGCCCTGGTCGGCCCAAAGCGCAGAGACGGCATGAGCCACAAAAGGAAGCAGCTCCTGGTCGTCGCCAATACACTGACTGCAGGACAGGATGGAGCGGGCGTGCATCTGCAGCAAAAGAGACAAAATATCATCAGAACAGGATACTATATATTAGGGATGTCCTGAACAATTTTTTTCTGCCCCAGATTCAAGTCATTTGATAGAATATTTGCTTATACTGAGTCCTGATCCAATACATGTATTCACCTGGATAATACAGCCACACAGTGCACATTTGAAGTACTTTAAATTTATTGAAATCAATCCGGTGGGTATGCTTGACAGTTTAATAGTTCTGTAATGCAATACAAGAAAAAAATGTATGCATCCAAACACTTTTGCAAGGGTTTTTAATTCTTTTTTTTTTTTTTACAAAAAGAACTAATTAAAAAACTGTCGGTCTCAAATACACTAAGTACAGCATTGTAATAAAAGTACAGAACACTTTAAATGAGTAATACAATCACAATTCCGCTTCAAAGTAGTGCTGTAGCTTAACTTTAACATTTCCAGTAACAACAAATAAAAATTGGTCACAATTCTTTTTATTACAGCATTATAGTGAGACTGGTTAACAAAACATGAACAACAAAAAATTCAAAAGTGTTGTAGCAGCTTGAACATGGGAAAAAAATTCTACTTATTGGAGTCCCAGCATTTCAATACAACCTCTCAGTTTACAACAGCTGTGTGATGGCAAAGATAAACAAAGGACTGTGCAGGGCACATGCTCAAAATACCTAATTCCCATCAATTAAAGAAATGTGTTGATCAGGCCCGACACAGATCCTTCTGATTGGGACATCCCTACTACATACACTTATATTAAGAGTTAAAATTAAAAGTGACAAAAGGACCAATATGTCGTGTCTTGCAACATCAGAACTCATAATCAAAACCGATCTCCATCAGTCACCTCGACACGTGTGTCATATACAGATGAAGACTGACATCTAGTGTTGAAAAGAGGGACTGCAGCAAAAAGTTGGCCATCAGTACAAAGCAGATTTGATGAAACTTTATTTAAAAACATTATTATCTCTCCTCACCTTGTTCTTCTTGTTTGCAAGGTTAATCCTCAGCATCCCCATTCCTCGAAGAACAAACTTCATAGAGGTCAGCAGGTTGTCCAGTACTGCAGCCTTAGGAGGGAATAACAGTCGACCTTTTGTAAATCATTTTAGACAGTTTTAATATTTCTGGGGAATACAATAAATGCTCCATTTGCTTTACAGTAGTCCAGTACCTTGAAACTTATGAGCTCTTGTCTGGAGAAGCCGTTACTATGGATTATTTTAATCTGTTTGATCAGGGTGCTCTTTCCACTCTCTGCAGCCCCTGACAAACACGAAGCCGAGAGATGTGCTTTCACGTTAAAATTATTTGAGTGAATTCTGATCAACTACAGCGATGTAAATGCATTAAACTTACCAAGCATGAGGATTTTCATCACATTCAGCTCAGTCCGGGCATGTTCGAAAAGGTCTTGCTCTATTTTAGAGCTCTGGAGTTTAGCCTTTTTACCCTCTTCTGTGACATCCTGCTGCAGACACATTCCCATGCAGATCTGAGGAAGAATTCAGTTTTCATATTGATAGTTTGCTTCTATAGTAAAGCCCTGACTGCAAAAAAAAAACTAATTATTCATCCATGACCAATAAAATCATTTTATAAATAACTGCAACAATTGCAATTGCATTGCAAGCATAAAAAATGCAAAAATGCAAATGAAATTCCTTTTACACATTAAAGGTCTAGTAGAGTGAAACTGAGAGCCCGCAGAGTGACGGGTGGCCCCCCAACCATTTTCTGCCCCACGACAGAAATAAAGTTTTTCACATTGGGAATTGTTTTTGTATTTCTTAGTATACATAAAGGTGCCAGAGTGCATAAAATGAATCAAAATAGAGCTATGATAACTATGCTGGCTGACACAAAAGGCCCTGTCTAAAACAAGTGTTAGGTTTGTCTGTTCTGGACTCCTACAATAGCAAACTCTGTATGTAGATATTTAACAGCTCATTCTGAGGAAACACAAACACAGCAATTCTTATTTACATGTGCTTATATAATAAAGGGGAAAAAATGATTATATTCCGTTCAATTTCTGCCTTAAATCTTACTCACTGAGCCTACAACAAACAAGCACATTCCCCGAAGTATTGAGAAAATATTTTTGACAGTCAGATACATCCTGAAGAGTTATTTACAGCTTTCTTTTGCTTTACAGCAAAATTCCTGTCAGCTCTTAGTTAAACCAAAAAGACTTGAAGGCAGAAAAAGCTAATCTTATCTTATATCCACTGTATGAAACACTATTTTTCTAAGTTAAATATATAAGACATTATTGTTTGCTGCTGTGGATCACATTGAGACTTTTTTTTCTCCAATTTCCTTGTTTTTATTCAGGTTGCTATTTGAAGCAAGGAACCAGAACAGCTTCACAGTCAACCAAACTGTGAGTGTAATGTCTTACACAAAAAAAACAAAACAAAAAAAAAACAAAACATAAGCTATATTCTGGCTAAAAAGAAACCATGTTGTCTGTTTTTCTCTCATAATGGTTAGTTAGTTAGCTTAATTCAGGCAATTTAAAAAAGAAAAGAAAAAGCAACTCTAAGATTTGAGGAACTTGTTACTGTAACTGACTAAACAGCAAGCTGAGGGATTACAATTTAGACTGACAAATGACAAAATCTTGCATGCTTTGGCAAAACTTTAGAGGAAGCACCTCCTAGACTTTGCTTATAGTGTGATAAGAAACGTATTTTTAAGTGACGCTGAAAATAGGATGGTTATTGTACCTGCAGTGGAACTGGCAGTATATTCAGACAGCAAAACATCTCCCTGCTTCTTCTTTGCACGCCGGTGTGGTTTAATTCACAGCCTGCACAACCACCAAACAGTCAGCAACAAACGGAAACGCTAATCAGCTGAATTGGGCACACGTGTGCACCACCTGTCTCTGCATTTAACTTGTTCCAGGGGCGGGGAAAGGACCGGAAAAACGCCTTTCTTTCAAATTAAAAGATTAAAAAGATAAAAAAAAAAAAAAAAGAAAGAAACAATTTCACTAAACTGATATATTTGAAAATCTTAAAATTAATTAATTAAATTTACTCACATAATGCAGTAGAATTATTAATATAAATAATTACAAAAATGTAGTTTTTCCCAGGATTTACATTTTGAATTGAGCCATGCTGCTTTCAGCAATGCAATGAAACTGCAGTTTTGAGGTTGGCCTATTTGTACTTCCCTTTACTTTTTTCTGTTTTATAATACTTTAAAGCCTACCTCTTACAATAGCCTACTTTATAGCCTACTTCTCAACAACATTTCAGAGAAATGTATAATTTTACCCCACTGCACTGATCTGACAGCTTACCAGGCAAAACAATTGTATAAATATGCATTGTAAGCCTAAAGATTTAATTTCCAAAGAGTAGTCTATAAAAGCCTGAAACTAGGCCTTGGCTACTTTACCTTGACAAAATAAAAATGCTGCTTACAAGGATTGTATTGTATGGGATTATATTGATTGTAAATATATTATTCAGTCATTTTGCATAATTAATAGCCTACTTTATTTTTGATACTGAAAACTGAAAACAGCATTTTGCTACTCCACATTTACTCATGTAAGATTTTGATTGCAAGCCTTTTACTTTAAAGGGAGAAGCTTTTTTTTTTTGTGGATTGCTACTTTTCAAAATCAAAATACTTCTTCCACCACTGCCTGCTTGATACAGTGCATAGAGTTACTAAAATCCATGACTTCTTCAAATATCCGTTAAAGCACAGCATGCTACCTAAAATTGGTGAATTTGTCACAATGGCCAACATGAGCAGAAGGTTCTGGGCTAATTAGAAATTTACAGTAAGAGTCCTATAATGTCAAACTTCCACCTAAAAACTGCTTTTCACATTAGGTCACAATGCATGTGTACTTTCCTCCTTCTCGAAAGATCTTACAGATCTTTGCTGGGTACCAGCCTCTGCTACTAAAAAAAATTGTACTCTTAATGACCTGACAGTAAGCTCTATGTGACTCATTCATAAGTTTCAAAATTCAGATAATTTCCTTTTTTGATCAAAGGTCATTTCTGTCTCCAAACATTAACTTTAACTTTATACTGAAGACAGACATTGCAATAAACACCCAGACATTTTCCGTTTAGAGAAAAGAAGATGACAAATAACCTTTCAGATTAGAATGCTATTATTATAAGCAACAGTATACTGTATTCCAATCAGTTTCTACAGTATTCATCAACTGGGAGTTGACAATAACATACACATTATAGCCTACACTGAATACATTCCAACTTGACATACAGACATATTATTATGGGCTTTTTTTAAACAATATGAAACCATCTATACAGTAGTTAATGGAGAGGACGTGAGTAAAATATACATCTACAAAAAATATATTATTTAATCCCATTTGATACAGAGACAGAGGTTAAATTGTTCAGGGCTCAATGACAGTCAGAGGTCTATTTCATGATCAAGTCAACAACACTGAGCATCTGTCATAGTTCTCTAGATATACTCTTAAAACAAAAGGTTAAAAGCAGTCTGTTAAAACGCTGTAGTGCTCCCTATATTAGGATAAACCTAAGGAGTGGTTTAAAAAAATACAATTGCACTCAAAAGGCCAGGCATTGTTGAGTTAAAAACCTGCTCTACCAGTAAAACAGAAACAGTTCTGATGATTTCTGAGCAGTCAGTGCAGTCTGGAGAAAGGTCTGATATGTACATGAGGTCCCCAAAGAGTTTCAACACCTTCTGACATCCAAACAACCCCAGTAAGATGCAGATAAGCAGCCAAGGTAGCCAAAACTACCTGGCCCTGCATCGGCCTGGACTCAGCACACCAGAAGAAAAATGTTAGGCCCCACCAGTTGCGGCAGCGACTCCAGATGAATGACGCCACATAACCGGGCCAAATAAAGTGGCCTGATTCCAGCTGCCAACATTGCCATCACTGGGCTGTTATCAAAATGACATGGCCCCGCATTGGCCCAAAATAGGTCTGCCAGAAGAAATAAGTTGGGTCAAATCCAGGTGCCCAGCTGAATTGACTCAGGAATTGAGCTGAATAAACTGGCTTGATTCTGGCGATGGCCTCTCTGGGCGGTCATCAAAATGACCTGGCCCAGCATCAGCCAAAACTCCAGAAATAAGTTGGGTCGTGTCTGGTTGCCCTACTTGGCTTAGACCTGATATAGGGCCGAGTAACATGGCCCGTTTGTGGCTGGTAGACATTGCCATCAAGGGGCCATTATCAAAAAGACCTGGCCCAGTATCAGCCCAAACTCGGTATGCCGTAAAAAATATGTTGGACTGCATTTGGTTCCCCTACTCGGCTTGGACCCAGAATGGGGCCAAGTAAAATGGCCAAATTCTGGCGGCTGCCATTGCCATCACTAGGCATCATTAAAGGAATGACCTGACCCAGCATCAGCTCAAACTTTGCACACTGAAAGAAATAAGTTGGGGTTGCATCTGGTTGGCTGACTGGCTAAGACTCGGAATGAGTGACGCCCCAGAACCAGGCCAAATAAACTGGCCCAACTCTGGCTGCCGATACTGCTATCTAGCTCTAATATTCTAGTGGTTTTAGCGTCCTCCAGAGAGCCAGTAATGACTTTATAATACATAGATACAGTACATACAGTATATACATAGATAGGTCAGTTTCGGGGCTCCACCCATTGCTGGGCAGAAAGCAGCAACAACCCCATGAAAATGACCAATCAAATCACTTCCTGGTTACAGTTTAATGTCTGAACAACATCTCAGGACCCCACACTTGCCCTTCATATGTCTAAATCCCATAATATAACACTTAAAAATTCAATATTTTTGAAGGCAAAAAAATAAAAGTACTTTAGGAATCAAAAATATCAGAAGACATAAAATAGATCTTCCTTGCTCTAACTTTTGTCTGTCCATAACTGTGATTGTTGACTGACATAAACATATATTTGCATATGCTGAATATATTAATAGACAGACGATCCCCCCACAAACTTGTGCGCGCACACGCACACACACACACACACACATGCTGTATGCCTGATGATCCCACAGCAGACTATGCCGCCCTGGCTATCAATGGGCTGTTGCAAGGACTGCTGTTATTAACCAGAATCGTGTGTGGAGGGTGTCATAACATATAAAAAAGTTGATTTACATGAGTTTCGATTAATTGAGCTTGTCAGTGTTATGTTGACACTTAGTCAATGGTGCTTGTTTGGGGCCTTCCTACAAAACAGCCTGGGCTCTTTCTTTTGTCTTTTCTTCCTCTTGTCGTTTCATGGCCTGAATCACAGCAATCTCTTTGGCCTCTTTCTTCTGGTTCCTTGCTTCAAATAGCAACCTGAATAAAAACAAGGAATTTGGAAAAAAAGGTCTCAGTGTGATCCACAGCAGCAAACAACAATGTCCTATATATTTAACTTAGAAAAATAGTTGTTCATACAGTGGATATAACATAAAATTAGCTTTTTCTGCCTTTAAGCCTTTTTGGTTTAACTAAGAGCTGACAGGAATTTTGCTGGTATTTTACCTGTTTTTGATGATCCTTTGCACAATGGCATCCGTAGTGAGGCTGTTCCCACTGTCAACAGTACGCAAGATTCCTTTCCTCCTTGGCTCCTGGATGTGAAAAAACAAGCCATATTAATGAAATGTATCATCTCTGCAGATTACAGCGTTAAAAGAAACAACTTTATGTGACAGAATTTGGAGTCTTACAGCATACGGGTCAGAGCCATCCTTGTCGGGATATATTTCTGTCTTCCCATGGCATACAAGATCCACCTGTGGATAAAAAGATGTGCTACTTTATTCATTTCAGTCTCAGAGAATATTACTATCTAACAATGAGAGATAATTGTATTGCCTGTACTTACCTTAAAATGGTCCAGCAAATCTTTTGTGACTGCAAAGGGTGCACCAATCACCACTTCTGACACATACTGTTGGGAAATGTAAAACAACAAAATCAGAAATCAGTCACACACAAAATTAACTGTGGATAAATAGTTGTAATGTACAGTGTTGATGATGGACGAACTTTAGACTGTCTGGAACAGGCCACCATAATGTCACCTGTTGGTTTGTGGACTACCGTTCTGTGGCCTTGAGTTTAGCCACTGGGCCGTCACCATCTTGGTTTTTTAGAGCTAGAAGTAAATGTACTTGGACGAGAGCGTGGAGCTGGCATGAATAAGCAATGTTACACCTCTCTCCTGACTGACAGGTCACCATGGTGATGACTTGTCAATGACAAGGTAGCCATGTACACCCTAAGGCATACCTAGTTTTATCTTTTAGTCGAAATGGGGCCATAATTTACTAAATGAACCTCATGCTGTATTGAAGAAGACTTCAAACTAGCTTTTGACACAATAAACTCAATAAGAAAATGTTTACTGAGGTAATAAATAGAGTGAGAAATAGGGTCATTTTCTCCTATACATGAATACACCTGGACCTCTTTTTGCAACCAGTGGTGGAGTCGCCCCCTGCTGGCCATTAGAAAGAATGCAGATTTAAAGCACTTCCAAATTAGCTTCACTTTTCAGGCGCATAGGCTACGTTAACTTCCTTTTTCAACATATTCTCACCTGAGATATCTATGATATCCAGTAAATTGGTGTCCCATAAATGACGTGACATACTTAACGTAAATTTACGTACTTACTGAAAGTTACATAGGTTAAGGATTGGTTAAATAAAGTTACTTTGGTTAGGTTTAGAAAAAGAAACATAGTGATAGTGATCATGTACCCTTAAAATAACTCAAAGTTCACTTGGTTTCACTTGGGACACAAACACAAGTCCTAAGGAAAAAGTCCTGTGTTGTTTGACCCATCAGCCACCCCAAGCTGCCTTGTTACATGGAATTTTGGGATTTTTGCTACCTCCTTCTTTACTCCAGTCAGCCTTCCTAACTACATAGGATATGCATGAATTACTGGCTCACAATTATATGGGTTTTATACGTATCAAGGTGCATTGCTCTTCATACAGCCTGCTTTCATACAGTCTATGGGAGAACAAAAGGAAGAACCTACTCGACATGCCAGGACGCTGAGGGTTCTCTCATGGACATTCATGATGGGGTAGTTTTTCCCTTTGTAGCGGTTCACCTCCTGAAAATATTATCAAAGAGGATATGTAAACGCTTGACTCAGGGAGGCAGTAAATCTCAAGCAAATAAAAAAAAAAAATAACAAAAGGAGATTCACCTGATCAAAGTGCAACCCCACTATAATGTATGGCTTTTCTGCAAGCTTATGCACTGCTTCCAGGAAGTCCACATGGCCGATGTCTGGCGGGAGACTAGTCAAGGGTAAATTTCCAAAAAGCTGACTATTTTATATCAACAGGCTCTAAAAGGATACGGAAGAGGTCAAAGGCTCCTGCCACATAGATGATAGTGTCTCCGGGTTGAGGCTCCTGGCCAGAGGCAAACTGGATGATCTTCTGTGAGGTCTGCAGGAACTGAGACACCCCTGTCCAGGGACTGTGGCCCTTCTGACCATGTGACCCCCATAATCCAGAAAAAGGCACAATGAGTACAAACAGTGTAGCAATTAGACGAATGCAAGTCAGTACAGATACAGTATCATCACTGGAGAATGTTGAGCACATGAGACCAGAGTGCTTCACTATTGCCACCTAGTGGTGTAGTGGTGAGTAGCAATGTGCTCGAACTCAAAGATGTCCCACAAATCCTCCGCACATTTATTCAACCTTTGCCAAATTCACAGCATCCCTCTGCCAGTCCTAAATGTTCAAATGTGAAGAGACCCTCTGCTGCTTTCACACTATTTAAATCCCCAGCATGTTGACTCTGAGCTACTTTCCCAATCGAAGGAACAGAAGTGGCATTCACTGTTTTACTGGCAAGGCCTGCAACTTGATTATTAAGTGGGCACACAGTAAAGGCCTTTGTTTAATAATGTTTGACGTCTGGCCCACATAGCTACTTCAACTACTTGAACAACAAAACAGTGAAAGAAGAGCCAAAAAAAATGGTTTTGAAGGGGACCTATTATGCTTTTCTGTACTTTGTATGTTTTAAAATAGTGTTACAGTGTAGTATAATGTAAACATGTAGTAGAAACCTTCAGTACAAGTATGAACCTTAAAAGGAGCATAATAAGTCCCCTTTGAAACCTGAAACAACATCATTTTTTGTGGTGCATTCAAGCATTGTTCAGAAGTATGTACATATCTGATACCTGTGTAAACTGGTTAGATTTCGCTTGAAAACAATGGACACAAGGCAACAAGTAATTTTGCAAAAAAAAAAAAAAAAAAAACTTGCAGAACAATTGCAAGAAATTAGTATATTTCGATTTTTTTAAAGACAAGGGAAATATGTCCAGAAAGTGATAACCATAATTACCATAATTATAGGCCTATACTTAAAATGACATTACAGCATTATTTAAATTTGTTACACACTTTGCTGAGGTCCTTTTCTTGTTTTTGTTTAGTTTTTTACTTTGCTTCTTTTCTTTTGTCTTTCTTTCTTTTTTTCAGTTTTTGCTAATTATCAGATAACTGTCTTCTAACTTTTTATTAATTTCTTATTTAATGCTCATCGCCTTTTCCCCATTTTTGAAAGAAATTAAGCCGATTTGCTCAGGTTTTAAAGGGTTAAACATATGCCAATTAAAAGTTTGTTAACATGCTGAGGATTTGATATAGCTGATGACAAAAGCATTAAAAAAACCATACATTTTTGTTTGGTACCTACCTTTCCAAAGTTGTCTGTGTGCTGCTGATAGTCTGAACTATCCTAAAGAGACGAGAGGCTTGATTTAGGATTGCGCTGTGTACTGAGATTGAGATACAGAGAGAATAAATTTGTACTCACAATGTTGCTATGATGCGCTTTGGTCATCAGTAGCATCCTGCCAACCAGATCTGTGGTTGAAACTCCCTGGGTTCTCTTGCATTCCCTGGAAAAACATAATACACATGTTGACAACTTTAGAAATACATAAATGTCAAAACAACTGTTATTTCTGCATTTCTTAAAAGGAAGCTCACCTGTATCGCCCTGACTTCTTCACCTCTTCATATGTGTCTTTCCCATCCACTGTTAGTGTTATATCATCTGAAACAATAAAAATCAGCCATTTAGCATTATACCTTGAGCTGACGGTTACTGTTTGACTATGAATCTATCTGTGTGTAAAAATAAAGACGTGATTTAGTAACAGAGTGTACCTCCGTGCACACAGAAGTCACAGTTGTACTTGTCGAGGGTCTGGAGGGTGGTGACATATGGCGCACCTTCCACGACCTCATCCACCCATTTTATGGCCCGCACCATCTTGTATCTTTCTGCCTGAGTGAAGACTGGCGGACCCTTGTGCTTTGCAATCTCACCTTGAAAATAAACAAAACCATAATGTTGATACACATAAACACGAGCAGAACAGCGAGACAGAAATCTCCATTTTCATGACAGTCTGATAAGCAGATTTTATCGTCACTGAACAGAGCGTCGCCTTCATCATTAAGATATTGTATCGCTTAAGCAGATGTCTGTGCTAGGCCTGACTATGAAGTCATTCTGGGTTATTATAATGTCAGTATGCCATAGGAGAGGGGACACTATCGCTGAGTTACTGCATGACTGTCATAACAGCCCCTTTAAAGCGTATAGGGCACAGCTGGTGTCCGCCTGGTAATGATGGGACTTAGATCATAAACAGACTACAGGTGCCATGGCTCCCCAGAGCCAGCAGCTCCAGGCTGAATCACGCATGAAGGAAGGAGGAGTATCAGATTAGGGGATGAAAAAAAAGTCATGTACAGATGAGCTAGACCTTAGAGAGAGGGTTTTCATTGAAGATATGGAGTCAGGAGGGAAAATGAGTCAGTGCTTCAGAGCCTTACTATCTGTGTGTACTCCAACGATGAGGTAATCTCCCATGGCCTTGGCCTGCCGCAGCTGGTTGGAGTGGCCATAATGAACCATGTCGTAACTGGGAGGATAGAAAGAGAAGTTACGTAAAAGTTATATTATCATGGCGAGGCACAGGAGCTGAGGTAATGAAAGAATTGTTTTTTAAACTTTTGGTTTGAAAAAGAACGACAGAAGATTTTTTGGATTACAGTAATGAGGTTTGGCAGCCACTCTAAATCACATGGCAAGTGTACGTCTTCTCCAGTACACTATGCCTTGTATTTGTGATGATAGAAAGATATTAAAAAGCATTTGGTGTATAGATCACAACTTGTATAGATTACAACTTTTTGTAATATTGACAAAAAAAAGGAAGATGATCAAAATATTGTGGAATAAATGAAACGCAATAACAACCTGGAATGTAGGAGATCAACAGATTTTTAGCATTTGGCCTAAAACTTATAAAAGTACCCATATGATAATTTAAAGGAGCAGTGCATACGATTTAGTGGCATCTAGCCGTGAGAAATGCAGATTACAACCAACTGAAACTTCTCCCGTTTGCCAAACATAAACTCCCGATTAAGATTCCTCCAGTTTTTATTGCAGAGGTTTTTACCAGTAGCCAAATTATCTGCAGAAGTCTCCTCATCTCCAAAACAGAACAGGTGATAAAACCTGTAAAAACACTGCAATAAAACACTTTCATAATAAAAATCAGTGTTTTGGGGCACTCTGTAGCTCACCTTGTAGAGCAGGCGGCCTGTGTTCAAAGGCTATGTCCTTGCTGCGGCGACCATAGGTTCAATTCCTTTCTCTCCCTCTTTCACACTATAGCTTTCCTACCAAATAAATAAAATCTTTTTAAAAAATCTTAAAAGTAAAAAAAAAAAGTGTAAAAACACTTAATAAAGCAGTTTGCCCCGGACAAGAACCCCCACTCTACGTAGATATAAATGGCTCATAATAAGGTAATGAAAACATGACAATTCTAATTTTCAGGTGATTTTACATAAAAGAAAACATTATATTATATTCCATTTCATCTGGACCTTGACCTTATTAAGATTTACAGTGTATCAACCCACCAAACATACTCATCGTATGATCTGCTAGATATCTGATCAAAGTCTCAACAAATAAAAAAAGTCAACAGCACAGTCAGTGTGTTTTTCCCTCCCACTTCACACCACCCTGGCTCTGATACCATCTGTAGATAATTAGATTAGCACAGATTGGAGTCTGAGATTGTAACGTGGTAATCTAGCATAGTAATAGAGAACAGATGGGTATTAGCCTTCCATCACTGTTGCTACAGCCAACAGCTGACATCAGTCTGATCCTTTTTCTTCCTGCTCTACTTGGACGGAGATATTGACTTCTGCACAAAAAAAGAGAAGAATGTGACTGGTGAAAGCGACTGCAGGTGTCACTGAGGATGCATTGAGTTTATTGAAGTCTAATCACAGAATATGAGGTTACATTACCATTAGAAAAAGCCTGTGAACACTCCTGATACTATTACTGCTCAGGGAAAAAAGTTAGAAGTTGTCTCATGTTACAAATGTCTCTGTATTTGCTTGATGACTCACTGTCTTCTTAAAAAGCTGAGTTTAAAGGGAGAAAAAGACGAGTTGCTACCACAGTTTTACAGGTTCTGGATTACGGTGATCTGTTGATATAAATGTATCTGCATATTGCTTGTTCATGTTAGATGCTGCATATCATCGTGCAACTGAGATTTGCACAAACTGCAAAGCTCTCACTCATCACTATGTGCTTTTTTCCAGGGCTGGTTGGCCATCTTTGACCTTTCGAAGGCCCAGTCACTGGTACTTTTTAATTATTTAAAGCATTAATGGGTAAACTTCCTTCAAACATTTACAATTTGATTGAACAAAGAAATGACTGTAGCAATAGTCTGAGATATCAAGATTTAGTCTCGTCTGTTTCCAGTGCACGGACTGAGCTGTGAAAGAAAGCTTTTATGTGCTTTGCTCCCCTCACTTGGAAAACCCCCCAAAAAGAAACTAAGAGAACTGGTCCCTCTGCTTGATTTTAAAGTTCTCATACAATATTTCAGGGTATTTTTGTGATGACGATTTTCTTGGTGATATGACAAAATACTTAAAAATATAAAAATACTGTATTTTAGATTATAAGAACAACTATAAAACAAGATGTACTATATTATTTAACAACCGCAACAAAATAAGCCTCATAGTTTTTAGCATAAATGTAACAGTTTGCCTTCAAATATCCAGACAGAACTAAACAAAGATAAAGTCTAATTTCTTTAGTTTTACAACAACAACCAGAAGCAGTTTTGCTCTCAGCCATACTTTTTGTTGCTGTACTTATCGGTAAGATGACATTATGTTAACAACTAAAAATATTGCCATTATCGGTATATGAATGTTTCACATTAAAAATCAAACCAGTAGTATTGTAAATGATATGATATGGCATGCCTCTAATGGTGTGTAGGTATTATTTATGTTTATTGTATATTTTTTATGTTTTTTTACTGTGGCTGTTGTTGGTAACTTTTCTCATGCTGTTGTCTGGCCAAGAGTCCCTTGAAAGGGGATCATTGATCTCAACTAGACTTACCTGGGTTCAATAAAAAAATAATTAAATAAAAAAAGCAATTCTGTGACAGCAATTAACTCCCCAAAGAGAGAGAGAGAAAAAATATAAAAATTGGCATATGTGTACTCTTTAGTATATCAAATTGCATGCAAGCTCTCTCAGGAGTCAGGAGTAAAACAGCTCTATGAATAGCATCCTCAAAAATCAATAAGAAAACAGACGCCAGAAGTACAGTATGCACATAGGCACAAGAGCAACAGAATCCCGTGCTGTTTTCAGCCCCGGGCTATGCTAATGAAAGACAGCATCTGTGCCTTGCTGCTGTGTCACTATACACAGCCTGACTGCAAACAGCCTGGACTGCACTTGAGTGGATTTGTAACACAAAAACAACTATTGCAAGACTCTGGGGCTTGTCTACGTGATTCAGATACATCCTCAGCAAAATGCACACGGCTTGTTGTCGAGGAGGCAGGATTTTCTGCGTCTTGTGCTGTCAATCTGTTGAAATGGGATCCACGTGCTCGGGCTCTGAGGTGATAGAGCAGGGCCATAAGAATGCAGTGAAAGGGTGTGTGTGTGTGTGGGGGTGTGTGGTGGGGGGGGGGGGGGGGGGCATTTGGAGGTGAATGAATAGGGAAGAAAACTTGGAGACCTAGACAGAGTTACATAAGAGCAGGAGGCTGCTTTTTTGGGGGTGTTACACTAGCTGGGTGCCCAACATGTGTTACCGTATTCCTGTTGTATTTTTTAGCAGGGATGGATCATGACCGTGAGATGGTGAAATATTAATAAGTGGAGCCTGTTAGCGGACACCCGAACAGCACCTATGCTTCTTGAGAGCAAAGCAACAGAAAACAATGGGACACGTGTCGGATTTAAGGGAGTACAAACTTAAAATCTTGACATTCTGGTGATGTTTGAGTTGAATTAAAAGTGAAAATACCAAGATGGTGCTGATGTTGTACAACAAGGTCTTTCATTCTCAGGACACCAATATGACTACTTTTATATTACTTCTTAAAAAATATCTTTATAGACTTTATACATTTTATGTAATTTCGCCTTTACATCAATCTTTTAAAATGTATCTAACCAATTGTATTTATGTTTTATTTCTTTTATATGTGGTTTTATTTAATTTATTGGGTTTTTTTTGGTCTATTTGTTAGTATTATTCTATATTGACATTTTACGTCTTGCATGCATTTGTCTTGTTTTATTTTAAGTTTTTTATTCTATCCTAACTTTCTGTTTGTCTCTGTTTTTACTATTTGTCAAAACACATTGTAAACTCTGCTTCTAAAGGTCCTATATAAATAATAATAATAATAATAATAATAACAGTAATAAACTCATATAAGGAATAAATACGACACACTGTTACATTGCGGAGGCTTTAAATAGCACATTTACATGCCTGTTTGGACACACTACCTCAGCAGAAACACAGTGGACTTTACACTCCTCCTTGATGATGCTTCACTGACAACTGATCTTTAACCCCATCACCTCTTTTCATTGTGACAAATAAGCATCTTTGTACAGAGAGGAGGGGGCAGGGTCAACAAAAGAAGTGACTGTGCTCTTTCCTTGGAATTTTCCTCTCATACCGCTGACAACGCTGAATGTCAGTAAGAGTGCGGTGGCGTCCAGTAGGGCTTCAAGGGAAACAATGCGCTCAGTGACGGGTACGGCTGCACAGGCAACAGCGGCCGTACCCGTCTCTGAGCGCATTAGAGGTTAGAGGGGGTTAATGGCATGAGCTCTGTTGACATTGGCTCTCTTTGCATGCTCACCCCACCGGTTAATATTCTGGCATCCCAAATATTCTGCAACATTCCATCAAACCGAGGACAGGCAGCCACACCTAAATGGCAGGAATTTTACCAGAGAAAGCCACCGTAATCCTGGCCTTCATACAGATATTCAAAACATTTATTTTTCTGCTGCACACTCTGTCCACCAATGCTTGGTGTTTCTCTCAGAGGAGGCATCTTAAAGGGTCCCTTCATGGGCTGCAACTAATGGTTATTTTCATTATTGATTAATAAATTTGCTTAAAAATTAAAGATAATTGTGAAAAATGCTTGTTATAAAAAACAAAAAGCTAATGGTGACATATTCAAATAGCCTGTTTTGGTCAAAAATTTGGAAGATATTCAATTAGCTGTCACATAGGCAACGAAAACTATCACATCACCTCATATATAAGGAGCTGAAAACAGTGAATATTGGAATTTTTGCTTCAAAAATGTCAATCAATTATTTGTCTAAATAGTTGGGAATCCCTTTTCTGTCAATTGAATAATCAACAAATCAGTTTGCCTGCATTTTTAAGAAACATAGAGCTGAAGATTCTATTGCAAACTCATAATTTGTACAGTTTTCAATATTTTCTGCAGAAATTAGCTTTCAAAAAAATGTATAGACCAAAGTGTGGACAGTGACTCCGGAAACAGGTTGTTGTTGAGGTTTTTTTGTTGTTTTTTTCCCCAAATGCCAGGTGTACAACAAAATGCCATTCACATCCATTGTTTTAGGGTTGCAGCAAAATCATCAGAATCAGAATACTAAAAGACTACAAAACAACATTTTCTGTTTTTTAGTGAAAATAACCCTTTACATGTCACTAAGGTGCAAAACTGATTTTTCTGTCCACCTGCCAAATAACTCGTAAATGTTCAAAATCTAACAGCCACTCAATAGATGACCATTGTATTTTTTGAATGGTGAGTGAGGCAAATCTACCAGCCACTTGCATATTTTACCAGCATTTGGCTAAGTGATGGTGCTAATTTTGTACCCTGAATGTCACTATGTGATCCATAGCTAGTTAACACTTTGTCATGTAAAATTAAGATTTCAACATCGGCCAAATTCTTGGTTTTCCATGATGCTCTGTTAACCAGACAGCAGCACAGATGTATTCTCTATCTGATCCGAGTCCTCCTGAGAGTGCCAAGGTGAGGTGATTGGAATGGTAGTGCACTGACTGAGCACCATACGTTCATCTGACATGACGCTAAAACCTTTAACTCTACCTAGTCCAGTTCATGAAACCTGCTCAGTGAGTTCAGCATCATTAGGCTCGTCTGTCACATGAAGAAGAGTGGCCAACAATAACGTCTTACTGCCTGTCATGTTAACAGGAACAGAGTGAACAGAGCTCATCTTTGCTTTTGACCTTTGTTGTACATGTTTCGCCAATTGATGTGAACACAAGTGCTAATTTGCCTGGTTAGCCTTGCCCTTCCCACAGCTGTGTGTTCACATTAATCACCTGTATTGCATTATAAGACGCGCCTGGTGCTGCGTGACCGCCTTGCTCAACTCCTGATATAATTGTTTTTTATTCCATTACACCGTGCTGAAAGGAGACACCTTGTTTGTACAGGTGTCATTATGGCATCATGAAAATAATCCCATGAAAAGTTATACCAAGCGTGTTCAGAGTGGCCTTTTAAAAAGTGCCTCCTGAAGATCATTTAAATATCCTTAAATATCAGATTTGGTCCTCGAACATCTTTGTGGCAGTGTATGACCTTCTTGGTTATGTATGGATTTTATGTAGGCCTATATATGCATTACATAGGCTTTTATACCCATATATTAGTTAAGTCTGATTTTGCTGTCAATAACAAAGTTTGTAGTGCAACATTTAGTGACCAAATCCAATGATTTTTAAAAGAATATTTGTAAACCTTGACATAAATTTACACATTTAGCCTGTGCCTTGCTCACAGGTTTGAGGAAAAAAAGTGATACAGCAACATATTGTACAATATAACAATATTGTATCAATACATCGTTTTTATTATAAATATTATTAATGTTGCAAATACAAAACTTTTGGTAGTATCGTGATAATGTCTTGTCATGGGGCTTTTGGTGATTCCCACCACTACTCTTGCATGACAATGGCATCTTAATTCTAATAGGCTGTCAACTGTGTAAAAAAATGTTGTTGCCTCTGACTCTAATAAAGCTCTGCATTAACCTTTTGAACAATTTAGTGACATCACTTTTCTTGTGCTGCATTCAGACACATTTCAATAAGTATTTGAACCTTTGAACCAACCAAATTGGTACAATTTCTTTCAAAAACATTGGAAAAAAGGCAATAAGAAACAAGCAAAAAATAAGCACAAATATCCTGCAAATATCAAGAAATTAGTAGATTTAGAATTATCTCTAAAAAGCTAGGGAAATACATCTTGGGGAAAGGGGAAAAAAATATCAAAAATATGTTACAGAATTAATATTATTTAAATGACTTTTTTGAAGTCATTTCCTTGTTTGATATTTGCGTTACTTTTTTGTAGTGCTTTTTCATTATTATTTCAAAAATAATTTTCAGGTCATTTTGTTATATTTTTACTAAGTTCTTGCTTATTTTCTTTCTTTTTTTGTTGCTCATTGCCTTCTTCGCATGTTTTTGACAGAAACCAAGCCAACCGGTTCGAGTTTTAAAGGGTTAAGTGCAGTCGGTACTATGCATTACTACAGAGTATACCTGAGCTGGTCATTTTTAGGAGGCTCCCTCTGGATGACAGTGAGTTACGATAAATTGCAGCAGAAAAGATCAATATATTAATCTGTCCTGGTGGTATTATGTAATAATGTGTCTACTGATGAGGAAAATTGAGAATAGGATGTCCCAGCAACAAGGTAGAGTAAAAGTAAAGTAATCCTGAATTACAATAGCCATGTGTCTGCCCATTGAAGCTCGCATAGCAGAATATATAAAAGATAATATTCAATTAAAAGTTTCCTGATATCTCTGCAGGATGAAGCAGCAGTCCTGGGAGCTGTGTCACCTGCAGCAGGCCTGTCCGGTGGTAGATGTCAGACACCGTGATACATTCATTCATTCGTGCTCGATGCAAACGATAAGAACAATGCTGCATCTTGTCGACACCATCAATCACCCAGTAAATTACTCACCAGCCATCACACCACACCCGGATTCTTCGCCTCCTCTTCTCGGGACTGCATGCTGCAGCGCCGGGGGTCGTCCCTGCGTCTTTCCCGGCTGCCGTGTTGACTTGGTGGTGGTGGTGTCCGTTCTTGATCATGTTGAAGCTGCTGAGTGATGAACACTTAAAGTGCAACAGAGCGACTCCTTCCAGGTGAGATGGTGAACTGTGGCAGTTGGGCGCCCCGTTTCAGTGCAGGACAGCCGGTTTGTGTGTCAGCAGCAGCAGCGGCAGCTCCAGCAGCAGCAGTAGCGCGATGCGCAAACGCCTCCTCTATGGTGCGACGCAACGACGCACGACCTATGCGCACGACGCGTTACGTCAAGCTTGCCAAAGAAAGCAGATAAGCCAAGAAGGAAAGCAAGCGCTGTTCATAAAACTCATTGCAACGCATATCACAGTGCTTGGTTTTATTTTGAAAAGACCGAACATGAAGATGTGAGTTTATCTCGGCGCACTTGATTCAGGTTGGATCGTACGATGAAGTGCCGGTGCACGCAGCCGACATGTTGTTACATAATAGCGGCGTTTTCCACTGTCATGTGACAAGATCTGGATTCCCACAGAAACAGCAGGCTTTCTGCCAGAGATGTCTTTGATGAAGTGCCAGTTTGGGGTCTGTACGTTCAGTTCCACAAGTTATTCCTGTAAAACACCAACCACAATAGAGATAATTTCCTTTGTCTTTAAAATATATATAACATGCCCAGCAAAATAATCAAAAATAATGAATAGCCCACTGGAGATATTCTTGTTTGTGTTTTGGGGGAAAGTATCAACAATTATAATATATTGTAATATGAAAATGAAGATCAAATAATGAAATGAAATAAGTTATAGCTTCAATACATACAAATTGTAACTGTATCGAGTAATATGTACAGGATAACTGAGCAACGTTGCATTAAATCATCTGAAGATTTAGCATGTATAAAAATCATATTAAAATGTTATTGTAAATTTATGGTGACCTCAGAGATCACAACCAAGAAGAAAATACCTCTACACTATCTTTTTTTTTAATGCATTTAAAATCAATTATAATTATTGGTATTATTTTATGTTTTAATTTTTGTATTTGTCCCTTAATCCCTCTAATTTGCTGTAGTTGTGTTTTTATAATGTTGGAATCAACTAGCCTAAAACAAAGCAACAAAAAACAAACAAGTTATAGATTAAATAAATACAAACTGAAATACAAACAAAATACAAGAAATACAAACACTTCTATCATCAAAACATATTGACCCACTAGCAAAGTTACATTATACCATCTGATTAATTTAGCATAGAGAAATTATTTTAAAGTATTATTGCAAATTTGTTGTATTGTTTCTCTACAAAAAGTTCCCTTTTGTATGTGTGCATGTATGCCTTGACTTTGCATTATTAGAATAATAATAATAATAATAATAATAATAATAAAAATAGTTAATAATATAGTAATGCGGCTTGGTTTAGGTCAATTAAACAAATGTAGGCTACATAATGAATAAAACAAAAACAAGACTAAATTAAGTGCGAACAGGCTTAGCCAATACATCATGATGTATATGAATATATAAATGAATAAATACATACATACATACATACATACATACATACATAATACCAGTATGCAAACCAACAGCCTTGCAGTAAATCCTTAACAAGATTGTAATGTTCAAATTTTGTTGATACCCTTATCAGTATTGACTGTGTTCATTCCACAAAGATAATTTAGTGGTGTGTGCAATTGTCCAGTATAACATCAGCATGCATACTCTGACAAAACTGAGTTGAATGAATGGCTAACTCACACAGTGTCTACAAAATCTGAATGCACAAACAAGTACTATGTTGCTGTTATTAGTTTGCATTTGCACGTGTTTCTATTATAGCGTGTATAAAGTAAGGGGACACTTAAAACCGACCCACCCTTTGCTATAATAACAGTACAATGTGTCACTCTGGGGACATATTTTTTCATAGTTTTCAACCTTTAACAAGAGGGAAAACAAAGATGTGCACTGTAGGGGGAAATCCTTCTGTTGAGGCTGTGTGGCGTCATCTTGTAGAAAAAACCCTGTTAAATAGCTACATACAGTCTTTACACAGAGGTGCCAGCAGAGGGAAACCCAGACCCACATATTGCAAATAAACTGAGGAAAGATTCACTCCTCACAACATCCTGGTTATCTGTTGTCTCACTAGTTGTCTGGAGTCTTTCGTTTGGCTCTTACCTTGTAGGTTTTTCTAAATGATGGGACGGCACTCACCAAATAATCATGGTGTTTGATATTAGGATGAGAATACCTCATATGCACCATCACAACAGCTTTGTGTGATTCAAATAACTGCTGATGTGAACAGGGAGAAACACACCTCTCACCCAGCGTGGCATCTCTTATAAACAGGCATGTCCTCTGCCATGGTGACATTTGCAGAGCGGAGCCCCATGCCAAGCTTTGGCAGGGCAGACATGCTAAATGAATGGCCTTGCTGATGGGGATGGCAACATTATTTGTACAGCGGGGCTGTGGTCTGAGAACTGGGGCAGGCACCTGCTGCAGAAGTGGGTGAAGATGAAGAATGCTGTCCTAGATTGCCCACCAGCTCACCTTAACCCAACCCGCCAAATTAATCAACTCTTCAGAGGCCATCCGGTTGTCTGGGGCAGGCATCCAGAGAAAGAGAAGCCTGTTTTAAGGCACAGGTCACACAGACCTGTAGGAGTCTCTTCAATTTAAGAGAAGGGAGGAACAATACCACTCTGCAACAGTGCACAGGCACCGGGGTTATTCTTACCCCGAAGGATGGAATGGTAAGATGTGGCTCGCCTTCAGCCATCTGTCTTTTTGTCTCCGCATGTTCTCTCATGAGATGTGTTTTGAATGTGCTGGGGTTGAAACGCTGCTGAGGAGGGTGATGTTTGATGAGGTGCACTGAGACAGAGGAGGGGGGTTTAGGAGGCCCATAGGGAGCACAGATGACTAACTCACTACTCCTCCTAATCTAGGACAAGCACACCTAGACATCCTTCATGACTCTAATGTTTTACTCGTGTCGGGCCAAAAATATGTCCGCTGAGGTTAGCCAAAGTGGGTCGCCCAACGGCTTTTTTTTGGATCACAGAAAAAGAAATCGTGCCATCTAAATGATCGCTGTCTTCTAAAACCCACCCTGGACGGCAAAGAGCCTTCCCCGCCGGTTTATTTTTACAAGTATCAAACTGGGTCAATGACGCCACAGAATATGACAAAACCCCATTTCAACAGTGTTTAAAAGCCTCCAAAGACACAGTAATATCATTTTCCAAAACATTTTATTGGTCTTATAGAAAATAAAGTAAGCTGTATCAACAAACATACAATATATACATCAATAACTTAGACACCTCAGAGAATCACGTTTAAAATCCACAGTTGTTACTGTATATATGAATACATAGTACTTATCTACAGATTGCAAAAAGTACACAATAATTTAATTTATAAATAGTTACAATTAACTATTGTCTGTTTTCATACAAAGTACTGCAATATTTTATTACAACCCATACAGAAAAAATAACAAAACAGATAATTAACTTTGTATTATTCACTTTAGTCAGATTTTTATACCTTTGAAACACAGACCCGCTCCATAGAGTCAGAGGAAGAAACCTGCACAGTCGACTGTTTTCAAAGCATAATTTCATGAAAAAAAATTGTCTTGAGAGCTATTAAATTCAACTGCCACACAAGTGCTGTTATTTATCCTCTCTAACATGTTGCTTGTAAAAACAAAAAACAAGAAAAAACAAAAGCCATAACCAAGTAAAATAGAAATCTGCAGAACAAATTACAGTGTTAAGATCAATTTCAAATACACACTCGACACATAATGAGAACAGAAACGTTGTGGATGATGCTACAGCAAACGACGAGCATTAATGACTGGTGTAGCAGCAGAGGAACCTCAAACGTACAAAACACACGCACGCACGCACGCATACCGAAGAAAATAAAATATTGCAAGTGGCCCTTGTGACAGAATTTAATGTAGCATCTGTTTTGCTCAGTCCACAAACATTTACAGAATAGCGATATCTTTGAGTTGGGTGTCCAATATCGGGAAATTCAGCCAATTTAAGACCAGAGTAATTAGTGAGTAAGGCTTGAGTGCAACTGTCCTGTGATTCCTTTTAAACACTGTACACACTTTTATCTACGATAAACAAGGGCCAATTGCTCTTCCTTTATGAGATTCAAAATCTGAGGGCAAAATAAAAAAACACATTTTTTTTTTTTTACAAAAAAAACTACAAAACAGCAAGAATTATTAAATAACAGACCATAGTCACTTTGACAATATTGATTACTCGTACATCTACTCTTTCACACCTTTCCACTGAGTTGCATATTAAGGGTCACTTTTTCACAATGGTCATTAATACCTACTGTAGCTACATACTATACACCTGTATGTGTGAGAAAGAGAGAGAGTCGTCATCTCTAGCGGAGATCGAGAGATTGGTCGGCGGTGCCGCTCGAACACCTTAAAAGACACTTGACACGAAAAAAAGATTCACTCCACAAGACTGCCACAGCAATAAGGACGCCAACATCAATACTGGGCTATGTCAAGAGTCAGATATATATTTTCCCACAGTTAACCAGTCAATGTATATAGCTAAGCATGTTGAGGATAGGATACTTGCACACAGACAGTATAACCAGCACCCAGGTCTCTGGCATGGAGTTTTTGCTGAGGCGTAGTTTTGAGAGTGACTGTAGATTAACACCTCGCCGACACTATAAGACATTCTGACCAGCAGGAGAGTGAGATCCAGAAGAAGTGCATTCGGTTAATGTCATTACACAACTACTTTCACCTTGAGGTGTAAAACTGCTCCACTGTTAAATTCCTTTTTAGAGGACCAGGAGAGTGATGCGACGCTTGGCACAGAAGGAGTGCTGCTGGCAGCAGTTGTTGATTGTAATTCTACGTGGTCTTGCTGTGTCTCTTTCCGAGTGTGGATTGAAGCCCTTTATGACATGCTTATTATATAAAAGAAAAAGGAGAACAAAATTGAACAGAGCTGCCGTCCCTGCTTCTCATCTTGAATGGTTTGTTCATTTTTAGAGCGACCTGTTTTGTCCTGAGCAAAACAAGCAGGAGCTTAGTGCATACAAACCCTCAGCCAAACCCTACCGCTTGACATTTGACAATCTGAAGACCAGAGGGGAAATTCAGACAAGACAATGCTGCACCATTTGGCGGGGTACCCTTCAAGTTCACTGATGCAATCTCAGTGGTATAATCTTGAGGACATTTTTCTACAACATTAGGAAGAAAAAAAAACAATTAAAGGAATAGTGTGTGAGATTTAGGCAGATTTAGAGGCAGATTGCAACCAGCTAAAATTTCTGCCCATTAGAATTACTTCAAGGGTCAATGTTCAGGAGGTTTTAACCGGGAGCCGAATTATTCACAGAGGTCTCTTCCTCTCCGAAACAAATTGACGAGGTGGTTTAGCACAGAATAAAGCAGTTTCATGTTATACATCAGTGTTTAACAGCCCAGTACCCGCTCATTTGTGCTCACCTTTTCTCTCTGATAATTTAAGATCCAGACGTACAGGAGGTTTTTACCGGGAGCCAGATTATCTGCAGAGGTCTGTCTCTCAAAAAAACAAACGGACCCAGTGATTCAAATAGGTAAAAACACTGAATAAACCCAGCTGGCCACAAATGTTGTTAGATATTTTACATTTGGTTGAATTTAGAAATATGCCAGCGAAACATGGCGGATTCCGTGGATGAGGATCCAATCCCTATGCAGATATAAACGGCTCATTCCAAGGTTGAGAAACACAACTTTTCTTTTTTTTTTTTACAGGTAGTTTTACACTTAAGAAAACATACTATATATATATATATATATATATATATATAATATTTATGTCAATATGCCCCCTAAATCCTACACACTGGACCTTTAACATCACATTCCATTTAATCTGTCAAATTTGATTTAAACCAATTGGCTGGAATTGATAAGGTAATGAAATCTTCCCAACAAGGAAGTCATTTACTTGCAGGATACAGAGGATGTATTTAGAGGGCATCCAGCACCAGGTGCAACCATGATACAGATTCTGCAGTGACATTATCACTTCAGGTAAAAGTCACTAACACTATTCCACCCAATTCTGTCTTACATGGCTCAATGTGGTAAACTCTTAATGACGATATGATTTGTAACTAACACCGAGGAAGCGGAGGATATCACAGATGCCAATACGCACAAAGACAATTGACCTTGTTTACACCACCTAGTTTAGCTCTACAGATTTGTTTTAAATAGCACAGCATTGACATCTATACAGTGAACGACACTGCCAACTTGTCACTTACACATCACGTCACGCGCTACCCCACAGTACGCGCCTAGTCACTAGAAAAAAGCTATCAGACTTCAATAGTAAGCCACTTTCGGTACAATTGCAAAAAAGATGTCACAGGTTTTTTTTTTTATGTTTTCTTTAACTGTATTTCTATAAACAATGGAAGGTAATCTACCTAGTAATAAAAACCAAGAACTCAACATTAGACAAAGTTTTCTACACCTTAACAATTCAAACAGTAAAGCTTGTGTAAAGATTTTCTTTTGGAAATATCTGACGGCCCTGTCGACAAGTAATTACAAAAAATGCAATATATATCTTTCAAACAAAACAACTTGAACGGATCTTCTCTATGAGCAAAAATTATGTTTCAAAATGTTTGTGGATTTCACCGTCCCCACAAAACACGAGGATATTACTGTTATAACATTCAGGTATTCAGATATTGTAGAAGAATCTTGTCATATTGGAATGGCACTCAGCTCTGGAACAATATCATTAAGAACTGCTGATCATTTTAAACGTTTCCACTTAACCATAAATATGCAAGACCTCTTTGTATTTTCAGTGCATACATATATTATTGCATCTACCAGTCATATTGATAATGACAAGTTCATTAAAGCCTGTCGTATATAAACAGAAATGAATGCTAGATTTGGGAGCATTATTTCACGCTTATGTTCTTGACAGACGACCAACAAAATCACAAATTTGACTAATTTACTAGATTTGGGTTAGTCAGGCTGTTATGAAGACATCTGTAGCATCCACACCAAGAGATTGTGACTGTTTGTTATTTAGCCAGATTTTAGTCAGTGCATAATAACAAGCAAACGAGTTCAGGGGCTAAGACTAATGCCTATTATTTGACTGGTTGTGAGACTCTACAAATACCAATTCTTAGGACGGAAACATTTTAAGAGCTCAGTCTTGAGGAAACAGGCACATCACACACAGTACCTTATAAAAACAACTTATTAACTGTCTGAGTTAGATTTTACTTTTGAACCCAATATTCCCTTTTTAATATTTGTAATCACAAATATGATTCTCAATATGATTCAAAAATGATTCTTCAAAAACCAAATGTAACGTTCTAAATCGTACAATTGGACTATGTCACCCTAAATCACATCATGTCTGTTCACAGGTGCAGACTGCTGAGTCATACTTAAAAAGTGAATTTGGGAAGCATATCATTAGTGTTAGTGCCAAGAGTTAAAACTGAGGACTTACACAGGTAATCCTGCGGCATGTTACGATGCACTGACTAGTTTAGTCTTGAATTTCTTCCTCCCGCCGTTTCTGCTACTACGACCTAGCCTCCGTTTTGGATTTGACGATGGTGATGACGCTGGTGGCAGCTACTTTACCAGGGATGAGGGGCCCAATGACGGAAGCCATAGGTCCCCTAGCTGAGGTGACAGGGTTGCGGGCCACAGTCCTTGCAAAGCTCTGGAGGGCCTCATATTTTGAACGCAGAGCATCCAGCTCCACCTTCATGCTGGCGTTCTCTGTGGCCAGCTTGTCCACTTCTTGCTGCAGCTGAGCCTTTTGCTTCTCCAGCTCCTCTTTCTGGGTGACACGCTTCACCCGGCAGCTAGCAGCATAGCCCCGGTTCTTCAGGGTACGCCGCCGCTGCTTCAGCTGAAGGATTTCCTCCTTCGTCAGGCCCCGTAGATGCTGGTTCAGCTCCCGCACTGACATGGTCACCAGCTCATCATCTGTCAGGCTGGTGCCATTTTCCCCTGGCTCCCGCTTCACCTGGGGATGGGGATTAGTAAGTATTGGTCTTTATATTAGCATTTAACATTGGCCTCTTAAGAATTTGTAGGGCTGGATACCGATACTGGTTCACCTTGAATTCTGTACTTATACTATTTGGTACCGTGTTTTGGTACTTAACACCAGGTTCACACTAAATGCGGAAGCGCCTGGATGTGTTGCCTGTCAGCAGTCGCCTGGCCATTAACACCAGAAGCGCATTTCTTTGCGCCGGTCAACAAACAATTCTGCTTGTCTGTCCTTTTCAAATCACATGGAGAGCTCTGTCTCTGCTTGCTTGTGTGTCTTTGTCTGTACGTGTTGGTGTGTCTACTTGTTTCTCTCGCTGACTGTTAAGACACAACAGACAAATATGTGGACGCATGGGATGCATATTTTATCAATTTTTATAATCACATAATTTGAAATATATTTAATAAAGCCGTTTTACCATACATAATCAATTATTAGTGCGTTTATTGACAGATTCGATTGTGGCACATCTATCTCTATCACTGCAGATTGGGAGCCGGTTGTGGAGCCCAGGGCTGCGGCACATTCGGTGTGAACAGTCCCTTTGCTCAACATGGGCACTGAGAGGAAACAGACAGCGTTCCATGGAAAATTAGGGCCCTCTGTCTGCTTATGTGTGTGCATGCCCTCTCTTCTCTCTGTTTAGACACAACTGACAAATAGGAGGAATAAGTCCATAATTCAATAAAACAAAATCACAATCAAATGTTATACTAGGCTACTTCTAAAATAAAATAGAAAAAAAGCAGATAGACCAAAACTATCTGAGCTGCAGCAATAGTTTTGGCTCTCCGAGAAGCCGAAGGAGCTCCCTTGCCGGCTTTCCAGCTTTGGGGTATTTTGCTGCACTTCTGCCTCCTTTCTGAAACTGGCAGTACTGCAGAGTCTTGTTGTCTCTGCCACGAAACACTCCGAGGCAGACACAGAGTATCACAGGCAGCTTCAAGGATGAGGGCAACGCTATTCAAAGGAGATTGGGACACGTCTTTGACCTGCATGGGAGCTATGGGGTATGGCACATTTGCAGTGTATCAGAAGCTGCAATTTTGGACATTCACAGCAGACGGTGCAAGAAATAAAGGGGTGTTGTTCAATCAGGTGCTCTTTGGGTGAGCTGTTTTTAGCCTCCTTAGGTGCGCTCGGCCTGACAAAACTTTTGGGTAAACTCACACTGATGGTGGCTGATATACAATAGAACATTTGCATAGAGAAAGCATCTGTTTACAGTCTCCTATTTGGACTTTTTTTGTTCTATGATAGTGGCAGCTATTGAGCCTTTCGGCGACTGCAGACCAGGTTTCACTGCACGTGTGTTGTACCCCAATGGTGTGACGTAATTTGAAACTATGAATTCTCTTCTCTTGAACCTCCTTGGATGAGGGGTTGCTTTGCGGTCTTTCCAGCTCCTGTCTGAACCCAGCTTTTTCACCCAAGTGCGCCCTTAGGTAAATTTCAATTTATCACCAGTTGATTTAAAGTGAATCAGTACTCTGTGGCACAGACTTAATTCGGTTGGTTCGCTTAAAAGTAATGAGTTCTGTAGCCAACACTGACAATTTGACAAATGTAATTCTGTGTCATACATGCTAATTACCTTCAAGGCCTTGTTTCCCTTGTTTGTGGTAGTCATGCCACGAGAGCCGCGTCCGCCTGTACTGATGTTTGGTCTGTGGGTGAGAAAAGTCACCATCAATACACAGAACATTATTTCAAGGAAAAATAACTTAAAAGAAGACTATTTCTGTGAAATGTCTCTGACAAATATGCTACAGCATGACAAAGCCCCTCAAATACACAAGATGCAAAGTGGGTCAAGGTCTTATGACTTCCTTGGAAGTGATGCCAAGTCTTTTCAGCGAGCGGTACCAGACTATTACTGCACCTGTCACTATGAACAAATACCTCAGTGAAATGCATCACCCTCTCCAACAAAGCTCTCTCACTCAAATTCTGCACTGCATTCAAACAGCAGCACGGCAGGTCACAAGTAGGATGACATTTAGTTGGCTGGCAGCAATTCACGACTATTTCTTGGAAAACAAACCTCAAGAGTCACTTCTGTTAAGTGCAACCTCTCGGAGCAGAACCAGCAGAGAATGCAGATGGACTGAAACAAAGCCTTTAGCCTTTCTACTGTACATACAACCTCAGCTTAAAATATATCACTGAGGGACACAGGGCAGGCTTTCATCTACTGTATGAGCTACAGTCTAGACAGTCACACCTGTCTAGATTTGGCTGGTGTGCGACTATAATCCCATAAATCAATGAAAAAGGGGATATGCTGTAACTACTGCAGAGCCTCAGCTTCCATCCAGAACAACAGAGCTGCACTGCAGTTTATTCTGTCATGTCAGTACTGAGGGAAACACCAAGAGAAGCTGTGCAGATGAGAAATCTAACCTACTGGTGTTAAGACAGACAGACAGAATGCTGGGTGCCTTTCACCGTGTGAGCTCTGCCACAGGATAAGTATGCGCGCACGCACACACACACACACACACACACACACACACACACACACACACACACACAGTTGTGGCCCTGGGTGCTTTACACTACACACAGTAAATGCTGTGTCAGCGACACAGGCACCCACCACAGTCAGCCCAGCCAGCACATTGCCTCTGTAAGCTGATTTACACAGCCCAGCAGTGTGTGTTTGTACTGAGCACATAAACAAATGCATGTGGGCTATTACAACTTTTCAGCATCAAAACAGGAAACAAAAGAATCCTCAAAAAAGAATCCTAAAAAGAACTACTGTCTGTGTGTGCATGTGCTTATAGCCTACACGCCCACTAAGGTAGTCATCATGTATATGCATGATGTGTGCAAAGAAGCTCAGTGAGGTAGGGGGGGAGAAAAAGATGGATCGTAGCTCTGAAGTGCACTAAGATGGCCAGGATATTTCCATGGCAACAAAGGGGTGCTACAGGTGGACTGGTCACCTGAGCCAAACAGGCAGAGACAGACGCTTGTTAAAAATGACCTGAATACGACACTATCACACAGGCTGGGGACATAACATGAGGTCAGATTGTGACTCGCATTCTTGATGCTTTCACTTAAAAAAAAAAAAAATAGATAAAAAAATCCTTTGGCTCCTCATAAAACAGCAATATTTTCCTGTGCTGCAGATGCCCATTTAAAAAAAGCCTTTCACGTTCTGCAGAGGACTTTTTAAATGTGATACTTTCATCCCTGTTGGGCTGGCTATGAATAGCTGACTGATAGTAACACCTACCTTTCACCGGTCTTTGTGGTGACTCATTTCCAGTAAGCATTTGGACCACAGATGCAAAACATAATGGGATAATGGTCTGCCTGATGATGCACAGATAATGGACAAATAGACAGGAAAGTACTCCACTAATAGCTACCGGGATGAGAGTAGAAAAAAAGGATGCTTCTTCCAAATTTCATGTAAGCCTATCATTTCCCCCCTCAGCTGCCTAGACCCAACATTGTTCAAAAACCAGTTGGAATCTTGAAAATGTGGATAGATGGCACATTGTCCAGGTTGAAGAGGCGTATTCTGTCACACAGCTGTGTAGGGTGACATAGTAGGCATGGCTTGGCATGGCTGAGAGCTCACCATATGACACTGTGGAATGATTGAGCCCAGGCTGCAACCCTCCAGCACAGGCTGCTGCCAACAGACGGCTACCAATGACAGGGCATGGCAGCACAACACAGACAAGGTCCAATGCACAGCTGCTCCCTTCCACTACCAGGCATGTCATACCTCACAGAGACAAAGAAGAATGCTCAAACACAAACACACAGAGATGAAAAGAAAGGAAAAACACACCTACAATCTTCAAAAAACGTGAGGGAAATTTTAGATTTGCAGCGCTGATTTGATTGCAACAGATTGCCCTTGGATCTGACAAGTTCACCTTTTTAAAAGGGATACTTTGCTGATTTACAACCAGCTTTGTATCAAAACAACATGCGTAGTATGTGTAGATGAACTGTGGTAAACTTTCCTCCATCTGACCAGTGCCCAGATATCCCTCTAAACTCCTCTAAATGATGCAATTTACATCATTAAGAGGAGTTTCGCCGGCTCTTGGGGCTGTTGCTCTATCTACAGGCTGTACTTCCACATTTTTATATTGCCCGCCAACCGCCGCTAAGAGACACACCAACCCCTCTCCAACTACCGCTGATCGAAATCCGATCGTCGGTAGAAATAGAAAACAAGGTTACCTTCAGGCACTACCTTTTTCTTGCCTAAAATGTTCTCAGAAATGTATTTAATGCCCTCGTTTCGCTGTAATGGCAAGAGTTAGTGAACAGTGGGTGCCACATTGCTTCCTGCACAATAAAAACGGGGGCCGAAAAATTGAGATCAAACTCTAAAACTAAGTAGCGCTAATCAAATATAACCTAGAGATGCATAGATATTGCCGATATCTGATACGCCGATATACAACAACTCATCTGACCGACAACCAATTACCGATATCGATATGTCCACTTTTTTTTTTTTCAAATCAGCATGTTGCCCGATTCTGATATTTTAAAGCCACATCTGCTGATGCCAATGACATGTCCATATATTGTGCATTCCTAACATAAACCAAGATTCTGTTACTGGGTTGCAAATCCCTCGCCTCATTTGTTTTCAGAAACATGTTTTAGCTTACTCTTTAACTGTAATATGAAATCCAGCAGGCCACCATTGTTTCACTTTGACCAGTCCACATTATGCCACCCAGTAGCACGAGCATCTGATAAGGCGCATTGCACTCTGGTAGTTGTAGATTTTCTACTTTACTTAAGCAAAAGTGTCCTTTTTCTCCATTTTCTCTGGTCATATAGAGCCAATTTCAAAAGTATTTGCATCTTTCTACTGCAGAGGCAGCCTAGTTTTATGCGAGGGCCCTCTTTATATCGGTAGAACACTTCTTAAAAAGTCGCAATCGAGGACACTAGACACCAGTGTCTTCCTTGTACATGTGCATTATCTCCTATTAATGATTTCAGGTCTTTTGTGTGAGCAGGAGACAAGCGCAGCAGCTTGGAGCACAGGGGCAGCAGAGGCAGGGAGCAAGCGCAGGGACACAGACGTCTTTTGTAGGTGCTTGCTGAATTTTTATGAATCGCCTGGAAGAACGCTGACAAATCAGAGCTGATTGCTTGTGGAGGAGAGACATCACACCCACAGGAAATAGAAATCGCTGAGTGTGGTCACCCGGAGAAAGAGAAGGAGGGGATGGTGAGAGAGACGGACAGAGAGAGGGTGAGAAGAAAGAAAGAGAGAGAGAGCAAACAGCCTTGTGAAAAATGCACGATCGACACATTTAGAGGAGCTTGAGAAGAACAGGTTGAGAAAAAAAAAAAATACTGATCTCAGCAAGGACCAAAACCAAGGTGCCAATTAGGAAGTTGTGAAGTTGAACTAACACGATGAGAGCAACCCGGCCAACCTTCAAAAGCTGTCTGTGTTCATCTAAATCTATAGAGGGCAGTTTGTGAGGGTGGGGTCGGCTTGGGGAGACACAGGGGGGGGGGGGCTCTGGTGGGATAAATGCTGATGTGACATGATAGGTCCGGCCTTGAGCCCGTGTCATGCTTTAATGATCTCATCCCCTCCACAGTATCTCTCCAGGGGGGCTGCCAAGGATGGACACCATTAGCTAGGGGACCCTTTGTTGAGGGGGAACCGAGGCTACAGCATCCACGCACTGCGTCCCCTGATGAATATTTATCACTGTCGTTCACTGCCTACGGTGGGGGGGGGAGAGAGGGGCGGGGGTGGGAGGCTGAATAAAGATGCTCAGGAGGTGATTCTTCAAGGATACATCCAAGGCTC
Source organism: Plectropomus leopardus (assembly GCF_008729295.1). NCBI lineage: Eukaryota > Metazoa > Chordata > Actinopteri > Perciformes > Serranidae > Plectropomus > Plectropomus leopardus. The sequence goes on along the minus strand of NC_056479.1, from coordinate 17,239,116 downwards.
TTCCATCAACGGCTGTCTCAAAATGGCGGTAAGCTGGTGGGGGCGGCGAAAGGGGAGGGTGGGGGGTGGATTTCTGGTACTGGAGGTGGCATGCATGGTGGTTCAGGGCTGCAGGGAGAGCCAGCTCCACTTGACAGCAGTGTAACAAGATTATCAGGGCCATAAGAGCAAACAAAAACCCCAGCAACCTGCCTCAGAATCCAGATTACAACAGCGCCTGCTCTCTGAATACTAAACATGGCTGGGGAGGACTAACAGGGCGCAGGCTTCACTGATAGTGGATTGCATATCACGTAACTAATCGCATGCACATGTATCTGCACACAGACAGATTACCAAAACCACACAAGCACATATACATTTAAGTTGTCATGATCACTTCTTGGAAAGAAGCGTCCTAGCACTTTGCACTGGCAGCTTGCTAATGAAGTGAATAAAACTAGACAGTGGAGGTGCATGCTGATGAAAGACTGTTTTCAGGAAAGCACAGGCAGCATCCAACAATGGCAACTCAGTTCTGTGAAACTAACAGCTGAATATCATCTCACACCAAACAATGCATTTCACTCCAAAAGAGCAGACGCACAATGTGGCTCATTTTGCTCATACTCCTAGTTTAAATTTCCTTCCTTTGCTGTGCCTAGTCCAGGCTTTTAAAGGTTTGTACAGCTACAAGAAGAAACTTAGGGGCTTTGGCCCTAATGTAAACTAGGCCTTAGAAGAGATGTCCTGATCAGATCACAAGGATCTGTATCTATATCTGCCGCATCAGCAAATTTTGTTATTGATCGAGATTGGTTATTTTGAGCACGCCCGCCGCCTGATCCTTTCTTTATGTCCGCTGTCGCACAGGTGTCGTAAACAGAGAACATGAGTTGCAATAGTTATTCAGGTTTTATTGAAATGTAGAACTTATTTTTTTCATGTTCAACTCAAGCTGCTTCACCACTTTACATGAAATTTAACACTGTTAATTTTTGTGAACTAGTTAAACTATAATGTTGTAAGCAGAAATGTGACAGATTTTTATTTGTTGTTACTGGGAATGTTAACGTTAAGCTATTAGTGGAATTATGATTGTATTACTTATTTATAGTGTTCTGTACTGTTATTACAATGCTATACTAAGTGGAGTTTGAAAGCGACTTCTGAGGACATAGTTTACTTTATTTTGTGAAGAAAAAAAAAGAAAAAAAAGGCTGCAATAAGTAAAAATTGTGATAAGAGCCACATAAAAATATTCTTAGTTTGTTTACTTTGTTATTTTGTAAGAAAATAAAATGACAGAGCCTTAAGGAACTGATTGGATGGATGGAGATTTCTGTCTTGTACTGCATTGCAAAACTATTAAACTGCCAAGCATACACACTGGATTGATTTTAAAAACTTTAAAGTACTTGAAGAGTGCAGCTGTATTATCTAGAATCAGGACTTGGTATTGGCAAAAAACTTAATATCAAATGACGCGGATCCGGGTATAAAAAAAACAAAAAAACAAAAACTTGATCGGGAAGTCCCTACAACAGACTGATTTAGCACCATTTGCCATTGCCTATCTTTGCTAAAGCTGCACATCTTAGATGATTAACACAACACAAAAGACGAGAGCTGGATGTGCAATTGGTATGATCACGTATTCAGTTTCATTTATTAATAATGTATGAAAGTTGTAGCCTCTCGCTCCATTATCATGGACTTTCCACAGGAAATAGAATGATGACAACCACAAAGATACTGAAAAGCACATGATGAGATAAGTGTGTAACAAGAAAAAAAAAAGTCAGCATTTTCTTGTTATTGTTTGGCTCATTAATTTACACTTTGTGCTTATTTGTCCTCTTGTCCACTTGCTCTTTCAGGGTTGAGATGCTTAATGCAGAGAGCCAGCATTTTCACCCTGTATGCCATAAATAGCCATTCTCAACACTTCATGCCTGATCAGAGGAGCCACTGCTTTTACTCCCTCCCTTCTAATTCGAAGTCGAAAAAGATCGCCTAGATATTCAGATCTAATCATTCCTCCCTTCAGCTGAGTGAAGTCAATTATCAAGCAGCCTGCATGTGTTGGGCACCATTTAACCGCAAATTAAAAATCAGACTCCTCTGATAGCTCTGGTAGAGTTACTGGAAGACTGGTGTAAACTTGTGTGAGGAGAAAACACAGTGTGAGAGTGTGTCTGTGTGAGAGAAAGGTACGATGGGAAGAGGGGAGGGAAGCTATTAACTACTAAGTATTCAGAGCGTGAAATAAGAGTGACAAAAAGAGGGAGAGGGGGAATCATTCAGCAGCTTTCAGAGGGAAATGTGATACGCTTGTAGTGGAGGGGAAATACTAAGCCAATACTTTTGACCAGAGGAAGTTCGGGGCAACGTTAAAATAGCACTTAACCATAATTTTATGCCTGTTTTTTGAAGGGACTGACCCTTAGAATAAATATCACTGTGACTGAATGATTAAACAGTCCTGAAATTGTTCTTACCTGCAAATCAATTCATGCTGATAAATAGAAGGATGCTGGATATGATGCTTAATCATAACGCAGTAGATCAGCTAAGACTTAAGCGTACTGTGAAACAAAAGGATATAGTGAGAAAAAGAAGTGCCTTTTTTACTGTCAAAGAAGTCATGCAAAAGCCAAGCTGAATTTTTTACCTGCAGCATAATAAAACCAGAGAAAATTGCATGGCTGCTTGTGATTAGACTTATTATTAGCACCTAAACCTGAGCCAGTAGCTTCAGTAGCTTACATGTTTCTAATTTCACAAAGCATTGCATTTAAGCTAATAGCAGGGTAAATGTTCAGTCTTAGAAAAGTGAGAATATAAAAATGACAATTAACAGCCCAGCTCACCCTGGACCCTTTTTGAATATCTGTCTTGTAACACAATTATACTGCTGCCTTCATTTAGAGATGTCAATGTAAAGAGACACATCTATAAGCATTCCTCAACTAAGAAAAGACCAGCATTTTAGGAGTATGACAAATTGTTTTAAGCTAATACTAGAGACGTGTGCAATTAGTCAACTACTCGATTAAACATTGTCATACTCGCTAGTTGTCACCAGGCATAATAGTTGGTTAAATGTATTGTTCTATTATTGCACACATTTAAATAGCATATTGAAATAATTACAACTGAAATGTCATGACTTCCTTGTAAAATACTGTTTTATAAAAAATGGGCGTCTACTTATGTTAACAACACCAGATAAATTTTAAAAAAAAAGAAAGAGAAAAACAACCAAATAAACACATTGGCCTGTTCACACCGCCCCCCTTAGGGTAGACCAGTGAGGTAGAAAGTTGAACAAAGATGACATCTCATAAAGCCAGTGCTGTTTGGCAGTATTTAGATTTTATTTAATAAGTTGTCTTCATGTTTTGTAGGATAATATGCAATGTTTATAATACTGCTTGTTAAGTTCCACATATATCAGAAGCATTTAAATGTGTTGAATATTTGCAAATGGCTCTTAAATGCAATATTTGGACAATAACAAAACTATATACTAAATCTTAGACAATACATAAAGGTGCACGCTTGTGGCGAGGATCCAAAAACAAAGAGAACCAGGACTCACAAATAAATAAATTTCATCAGTCTACCTCTTTTTTTGCCCACATTTCATAGGTTAATTTATCTGTGAGTGCTGGTTCTACTACTTTTAAATAAATGACTTGTCTGAGTTTAAACTTCTAATTAAACATCAGGGAAATTAGTCGTTAAGAACATCCTTAACTAATAATTATCTAGCCAAATATGTGGTAATTCTGTATTTGTGCTTGAAAAAAATGTGTTTAACTTTAAAAAGATATTTCAACATTACTTCATTTGATGTTGGTCACAAACTATGCAGTATTTTTGCTTGTAAGATGGAGACAAACAGTAAATGATGAAAGTAAAGAAAGCTAAATATCTGTATATATTTTTCAAGTGTAATTTCTTGGTGCACAATACTTCACATTCTAAAAAAATCTTTGACACAAGGTGAAAATAGACACCGTAACATAATGTACTATGATGAACACTGGCTCTGAAAAAGCCCCATATGGAAGATAGTGTGTTATACCATGCAGAAGAGCATGTGGTACATTTATGTCTGGAATTTGCATCCAGTTCATGTGGTTTAAAATGAAAACATGAATCACCTCCCTCAAGGGATTTTGTATTTTCTGAAGTCACTGATAATGTGAAGCTTATTTAAAGGGATTGGGGTTGGACTGGTTTGCATTTACCAATGTTTCGATACATACAGAACCTATTTTCAAGCTCAGTAGCTGCTGTTTACTCTCCGAGCTGCCGTGTTAGTACAAGCAGTATGACAGGAGAGGAGACTTCATTGGCCTTCCACAGTATCTGCCTGGAGGACTTGATTAAACAGGAAGAGAATAGCTCTTGATACTTCGGCCTTGCACTGGCAGAGGAAGTAAGGGTTGCAGGCAACCCACACACTGGCAAAATATCCAGGAGCTTTACTACATTGGTTGCATACATATAAAATGCATATTGCGTTGACCTAACAGCAACAAACCAGCCTTTGCAGCACAAAAGGCTAAACTACAGCAGTTCAACACATTTTAATGCTATTTAGAGTAAAATCATACTGAAATAATTTACGCCTTTGAGTGGTACCAGTGCACAGCTATGATTTGAGGTGGATTCTCTTCAATTAAAACACGAGTCTGTGATACAGCCATCAAACAAACCGAGCTCAGCAGCATCACTGAATAAATGGGGGAAAAAAAAGAAAACCGATTTATCATCTTATTTTTCCTGGGGAGTGCTTTGATTCAAATGCAGTCAGTTAGCCAGAGTTATTACCTGGAAGTAACAAAGATGCTAATTTCTATTAATAACATTGCCACCGCTCAGTTCAAATTACGGCAAGTGATTGATGATGTCTGCCTACAGGATATTTGATGGAGCCTCACACTTGATGTGGTTGTCCAAAAAAATAAATAAATTTTAAAAATTACAATTACGTCACTCCAGAATGCAGTCTGAATAAATAACACATTCAGTACCAAGAATTTTAACTCTGGTTCTCAATGTAACTGCCTCTCAGTCCCTCACATATTTTCCTCACAAGCTGAGAGTACTGGAACAAATTACAAATTTAATCACATATTAAAGCAGGTAGAAAGGAAAAACTATGGTTAATTGGTCTGGTGGTTAAAATGTTATTTTGTAAAAGTAAGGCCACAAGTTTGATCCCTTAAGCACCCAGTGTCCATCCACAGATGAGCTGAAATGTTATTAAAGAATCTGCTCACTTTGTGCACCACGGGAACGCCAGCTAAACACTTAATAAACTGAATTACTATCAAATAAAGGACTCAATGCTGTGTTCAGTAATAGAGATTTCCTGGGGACAGTTTTATTGATTTATTTTTAAGCACTTTTTTTGAATAAATACACCACATTTAGAAATTTTGATTATTGTTAAACAGTCTGCTGGTGCCAGTAAAGAGATATTGACTGGGCAGAGCAAATAATAAAAACTATGAATGCTGGATCCTGTTGCATGCGTAGCATTATTTAATCAGGCATTTATGTGGGAAACCCACAAAGAATCTGATAATTTTATCAAGAACCAATACAGACAGCACGAACATTAGTCTAATGATCTGCCTGAGCTCCTTTCCAATGTGGGTTATACACTGCTTATCTTAGAACAGGGTCTCGCTATCTTTAACCTCCTTAGAAAATTTTATACATATCCAGCTGAGAACATATCAGAACATAGCTCCCCAAAGCTCTAAAAAACGCACTGAAACTGACAATTTCTTCCCTGCCTCATTCCCTTGTTTCATTCTGACTTGGCCTCTTACACAAATATGGGTACTGTTAAATCACTTGTTTTTAATGTCAGTTCACCACTGATACGTCTCAAACATTAATCAGCCAAGATAAAAGTAGGTTACATGAAAAACAGCAGCCAGTGCATGGCTCCACGCTTGTGCTCTCCATGTTCTGTCCGATATTGGCTAATCTAAATTATGAACACACAGAGAGCAGTAATGAACATGCCAAGTCTAACTCAAGTTCCAAACAGAAATTCATCAAACACACTTGCTACTCAGTCTGGATGAAAGTATTACTTTGAGAAGTGGAGCGGGCATATCGCAACGCTAAGCAATCATAATCCGCACTACACTTGCAAGAGGTTTCATCACCAACATTCCCTCCCTACTGCAAAAAAAAGGGGGAAAAAAACTATATTGATCTTTTTCTCCCTTCCTTCCAGGCATTCCCATTTCCCCGTGCAGCTTAAGCAGCACTTTTGTGGACAAATCCCACATTTGTGTTCCTTTCTGGAGGCTATTAATTGTCCTGAATAGGCGTAACTATTCCCAAGGCGCAGCTGTGTTGGCCATACAGAGGTGCTGGTGGCCAGAGTGTACTCTATTCTGTGTAAAGTCTTGCCTCGTGTTTCATCAACCTCAAATATCCTTTTCCACCCTCCACCGCCTGCCCAGTCTGAGCAACGCCACTGGGTATGAGTTGTGCACTCGGTTCACCTCTGTGGTATCCAGCCTTATTTTATCTTCGCTACCTCAATACAGGAGGCGATAAATCTTAGGGCTGATCTCCACCACTCCCTGCCTCCATCCACACACTACTGCCAGCCCCATCGGGCTCTTATATGGGCCCTCATCTGTTCTTGTTACCTGCAGAGAAAGGCAGAGATGGGCATTACGCTTTATTGCGAAGCCAAGCTTCTGATGTGGGGCTGGCCTGTCTGCTAAACACACTTCAATGCCCTGCTCGCATGAACAGAGATGATGAAATAAGTTGGATATCTGAGCAAGAATGGGCAACTTCTATCTGTTTAGCCGTGCCTATATATGCTCAACAGTTTCCAAGGTGACTTTTCAAATTGCACAGAGATTCTCCATGGATAATTCATTACCTGCCCTCCGTAAGCGTGCACTCTAATAGGCAGCAAATTTCATCATGTCACACACAGGGAAACAAGAGCATCTGCTATCCCAAAATAAAAGAAATTGAGTGTTATATGGCATTAAATACCACACGCAGGCTGGTACTCTATCAATAACAAAAATAAAAAAAAGCACTTACAGCATGCCACACACACCAAAACACTTATTCCCCACACCTGCATTTTATTTCAAATATTACCTACATTAGGATTGTTTTTAACTTCCCATACATCCCATAATTACACATGACCCAATTTAAACAGTCACTCATATTGCAGGACTCCATTATAACAACACAGGCATAATATATTGCTTATCATGCATTTTTTAAATGGATCTGACATCGCAGTTGACATCTAAGCACTTAGTCTAAATGTACTCACACCCTGGTTTGTTGATGTAGCATGACAGCACTGCAATAAAATGCACATTCTCAGCTGAATGTAGATGAGGCTATTGATAATTGCATGATGGTCATCACTTGATGCTCATGGCTTGATGACTGACTTGCACGACAGATCAGCACCATTTCGATCCATCTCCTTAATAACGGCGGCTTGGTGATAAACATCGACCCTTATCCACCGTGCAGACCTTTGTCCGGTGGTGCCATATTTCGGGGTGGATTCTGAGAACGACTAAATACATCATTGTGATGATTCAGCACGATAAAAAATGCCGCTGTTTGTTTGTTGGCTGTGATAATAAAAAAATTTGTGGTTTACCAGCCTGGCTGTGATATTAAAGCCAAGGACGGCGGCTTTGGTTTGGCACTGCCATTGTTACAATTTAACCAGTGGTTAAATGAATTGTCACTTCAGGTGAACCAATTCAATCCGAAACGATGCTTTGCATTCCATTAAAAAAAAAAGAAAAAGATGAAATCCATGCATGCATTTAAAAGCTGCACAAAAGCACAACACATTGCTCTGACAATCACATTCACATTTGACAAAAATGTCATGAGGGAAAATACTGAAAACCAACCTGATCTCGCTAAACCGCTGCCTCGGCTTGCTCTTGCTCCTTTTCACAACGAGGTGATGAAGCAGCAGGTTTGAACAGCAAGAAGCGCATGAGTTGACAAACCACCAAGAAGCGGTGCGATACGGTGGATGCCTTGGCCAACTGTTTAATCACAAAAGCAACCTAGTTACACAGTTTTGACATTCCTCGACTCTGTCTCCAACCTCTCAACGCCTGCTTGTGAAAGTGGCAAACAACTCCCCGCCTACAAAACAAGCAGGCGAGGAAATCCCCGTGCTCAGCCTTTCCTACTATAACTGTAGCGATACGGCACCACGAGCGACTCCTCAGCCGGGGAAATCACCGTTTGCGCGCGAGACTGCTGGCCGTTGCGCTACATCAAACCCCAAAATCTGAATGACATGTTTTATTCGCAGCTCATGAGTGTGTACAAAAGCTTAGCTGCCATCTCAGCATAGTAGGACCCGACCGTCGTCTGCTCCCAACGGCTACACAAGCATTTCCGGTAGAGGCTTTCACAATAAACCCAACACTTGAGAAAACATGTTTTTTTAAACGCTTTAGTGATAAGGATACTCTTAATTTGAAAACCAATTCTGTTTTAAATTAACCCAACTTGACGATAAATGTAAGCAGCTAGGTATGCTAACCCATGAAGCTAGCCGCAGCCAGCTTGTCAGCGGCGAGGCGAAGGCATGCACACTCAGCATAACAACACCGACTCTGTTTGGTTTACAGACCCACCTGACTGAAAAAATGACGCTCTCTGAAGTTGCTGCCGTCAAGGACCTTTTCTTACACCAACAAGACGGTGAAAAAACATTAGAGGCACAGTTAAATGTCGGTTTCACTGACAGAAGCGGCGGCGCTTCCAAATGCCAGCTCGTGCTCTCCTTGTTGATTCCTTTCTCTTGTATCGAAGCCAGACGTCATCGTGTTTGGTCACGTGCCTTCATTCATGAAGGATCTTCTTTCCTCACAAGGAAAAAAACATTTTAACCAAAGATATACCTGGTGGTGAGAAATTAAATACTGTATTTACTCATTAATTACTCTATTTACAAATATGTGCTGCCCAACAAAATCAAAGACTTGCTTTATAAAATTATTCACAGATACTATCCAGTAAATTCTGTTGTTTAGATACTTTCCCGATATGAATGACAAATACACCGTCTGTAACAATATGGTATAAACATGAGAACACTCATTTTTCATATATCACATAAAAAGTAGGATCTATATGCATATATTAAAATAATATCAAACTTAAAAACGTGTAATAAAAAAAAAATCTTATAGCTTTACTATGTAACTAATTAGATAACGCTGTGTGTGTTCATACTTGTATCTAATTAATTTTAGTCAATCTGGTTTGTACCTAGTTGTCTCATTATTTTAATTTGTAAACTTTTAAGTGAATGGTAAAACAGTATTGACTCCAACACTTGCCAATGCGCATACACAGGGGTTACACAAACAAAATGTGTGTATCCTTTTTTAAAATATATATATGTATATATATATATATATTTAATGACACAATGTTTTAAAATATCCTCACAATTTAATTGCATCATATAATATTATGTTTGCATATTTTGGTGAGAAAATTAATTGACCACTGCTTAATTTTTGAATGCAAACGAACCATATTTGCTATTATTTTCTCAAACCGGGGTGCACTAACCTAATGTTAGCACAGTTCTTTACGGTTCATTCATGCAACTTTATTGGACGCTGTCAGATTAGTTCAAACAAAGTGGGTATGAAGATTTTTATGCCGACTTGCTGGGGATGAACAGCATTAATGTTAGTTGATTTAGGAAATGAAGGGGAATGTATTGATTCATGGCAGACTTTTTAAATAAAATACTGTTTATTTTTTGGGATGAGGGAATGTATCAAGTATTCTCAATTCAAAAGGCTCAAGTCAAAGTGAAGTCACAAATCATTGCTGTTGAGGTCCAAGTAGAGTTGCAAATCTTTTTTTGATTTTATCAAGCCGTGTCTAATATAATCAAACTTGTGACTCCTGTCCAAGTCAAGTGACTCGACTTCACAACTCTGCACTGCATTGCATTGTTATTTTGTTAACTTACTTTTCCAACCTCCATCAGAAACGACTGACTAAAATAAGATTTAGAAAGTCTTATCAACCACAGGTATTGCAGTTATTATTCTAGTCTAGCCTAGCCTGACAAAGGTAAGGCAGTTCATTACAAAAAAGAAATATGGCTCGTACAGTTTTCATCCAAAATTCAGATTTTAAAAAAAATCTCTAATATAATCCATTATGTTACCTTATATTCCAACTATCCAACTATCAACCCCCAGCAATAGTTGATTTACAGCATATATTGCATCCTCCCTGATGTGTCAGACGATAACATGTACTGTTTCCAAACATGTCAAAATGATCACTTTTTCTTGGCCCTGTGGTTACTGCTGTTGAATAAACTGATCCCATGAGATCTGACTCCAACTGCCTCTGCAGTCACTCCTGGCTGCTGCAACACTTTGTCCAGAGTTGTCTTCTTTATGGCAGCTGCAGAGATTTTCTCTTGGTCGGCCAAAAACTGAAGTTCCCTTTTTTACGGGAAGGGCAGACAAACAAAGAGACAATTACAATATAGTATGAAACATAGATATTTATCACAACATTATGTAGCAGTTTAATAATAATCCTATCACTAGGTAAATAATAACCTGAGGACAAAACTCTCCTGGTAACATAACTAGCATATAGCTCCATCTACTGTTTGAATTATAAACTCCAAAAGAAATATATCACCCTTTGGGCATTTGAATATAACAATTAACTTAAAAGCATTTATTGTGTATCCCTATGACAGCAAATATGATTTGTTAGTTTGTTTGTCTCACACTTTTCTGATCAACTTACCTAGTCCTAACACAGGAGGCCTCCACAGCATTGATGAGGAGGCTGCGGAAGCCACCGCTCTCCATGACATGCAGGGCGTGGATGGTGGCGCCCCCTGGTGAACACACGTTGTCCTTGAGCTGGCCAGGGTGCTGCTCTGAGTCTAACAGCATCCGAGCAGCCCCCTTTTAGAAAACACAGGGGGACAGATGCACATGAGACAAACACAGTATTGGTTACATCATATCCAACCTGCTGTCTTTTTTCATAATTTATTTCGTATGTGAACACGTGAGTGTGTGTATCATTTTAGGTACTGCACAGCAAATTTCACTGTACAATTACGTTCAATGACAACAAAGCTATTTTTTCTTTTTGTCAACTAGTGGGTCGCATGTCCATCCTGATTTGACCGCAAGTGACTCCTGAACCAATCTAGTTTGCAAAAACAACCCCTTTATTTAAAATTTCTGGCATAGGGCTTTTATTTTGAAGTGCTGTTTCCTGCTGTTCACCTACTATTTTCTTGCCCTGTTCTTGGTATTAGTATTTGGCCTATTAACATGCTGTGCTTTGCAGCATTTATATCTGATCTCGAAGCAATAATATGCACTCTCTTGGGTTTCAGTGCTATTTATGTATTACGTTATTTAAGTGACTGCACTTTGCTCTTGCATTATGTTTTATTTTATTGTTTCGTAAGACTGTGTATTTTGTGAAATAAAATTTAATATGTGGTAAATTATCTTATGCGTGGACCTTGAACTAATGACTAAGGACAAAAGCTGGAGCCCCTGTCTGGCCCAGTTGGGAAACACTGGTCTAGAACAAGACAGACTGCAACGTTGTATCTGGATTTAAAGATTATACAAGGAGAGTGCACATGAAAATGTTTACATCAAAATATAAATGTGCCAAAGTGAGTCAAAATTGACTAACTTTCATAAGTATTTATAAGTGAGAATGTCATAATATCCTCATGTGCAAGCTAAAGCAGATAAAACTGATTAAAAAAACCAAGAAAGCACATATTTGTAACACACATATTTGTTTAAAAGATATAAGTAATACCAGCAGGGCTTGGGCTCCAAGGCGTACCGCCAGTCTCCTGGGCAGACCCATTTTTACTCCGCCATCAGCAAGAGCATCTACAGCTGTAAACGCCTGCAAAGCCACAATCAGAATTGTTAGAATGATTAAATGAGGGCATCCACAAGACTGATTTTTCGAGATTGCAACAAAAATTTAAAATACACTTGACATTATATAAATGACTCACGTAAGCAGGACCACTGCCGCTGAGGCCAGTGACGGCATCAATCAGGTCCTCTTCCACCTCAGTGCAGTATCCCACGCTGGCCATCAGCTGCTCCAGAAGCTTTCCATCCTCCACTTCTGCATGGGTGCCTGTGGCATACACAGTGGCCCCTTCACGCACCACCACTGGTGTGTTTGTCATGGCCCGCATTACCTTTGGATCAGTGCGATACTGCTGAAGCTTCTGTAAGGGATAGCAATGTATGAATAGTCCTGAAATTACAGGGAAAAAAAGGCTGAGCTAAGACAATCATTCATAGTTACTAAAAATTAACAAGAATCAAGTATTACACTCTAGTTGAAAAAAATAGTTGACATTTCATTTGCTTTAGTCTGCTAAGTAATATAACATTTTTACTTTATTAAATGAAAATGAATGTTTCAAGCTCAAGCAGTTAACCAATGTCATGTTGCAACATGTGACTGTTCTGCCCGAGGGTCTGCAGCGTGTGAGCCAAGAAATACAGTGAGAGAAAAAACACAATAAAGCCAGAATTTTAAAAGTAAGAGCCATCATCTAGAGCTGAGAGTTACATGAAAACATGTTTGGTGATTAATGCCATGTCACATAACATTTATAATCGTTTGGGATTTTAATTATCATGAAATTATAGTTTAAATAATGCATTCTATGGCCTTAAAGGCAGCTAAAATTAAGTAAAGAATTTTTTGGAGTTATTTAACTGTTTAACAAATCATTTCAGTTTTATACACAGTTCATCTAAGTTAAATACTGTATATACAGCAATGCTGATAGTTCATATTGTATAATGAGTAACTATGAGTAAAAATCCAAATTATTTTGTCAATATTAACCAGGACTCCTATTATAAATCTGTGTCCAGTTATTGGCATGGGAATACAGATGGCTATGACTTGCCTTCTCTATAGAGCTGATGGTGACACCTGCAGCACAGGACACAATAAGGTGACGATCTTCGATGTCTGGTCCAATCTCATCCAGTACAAAAGGAATGATGTGGGGCTTCACAGCCAGGAAGAGAACATCACTTTTGCTCACTGTCTCTTTGTTGCTGGTGGTGAAATTCACACCCAATTTCTGTACAAAAGGGACAGAAGACATATTGTAGTACTTCGCTGGGCATGGATTAAAAAAATAGGAATTAATAGCATGCAAGCAAAGGAATGTTTAATACCTTGCAAACCCCAAAACATATCCAGAATTAAACAGAATCACTTATGGATTAAAGTATTGATGCTTAATTGTCTACCCACCCGCAGTCCCTGCACTGTGGGGAGATCTGTATCTGGGGAACTGGCTGTGATTCTGTGGGTGGCAATCACGCCTTGAAGGGGACAAAATGTCCAAAAGTCATTCCAGTGTCTGATTGCAATCAACATACATCAACAACACGAGTCAAATCTGAATAACTGCCTAAAAACATTTTCAAGTGTGATTCAAAACTCACCTGCGGCTGTGAAGCCTCTCACCAGAGCGTGGGCCAGCTGGCCCGCTCCTATGAATCCCACACTCATCCTACCTGTGTGCGTGCGCAGAGTTGGAAACTTCAGCAGGGACATTTTTTAAAAATCTCAACACAGACAGATGATTTAGTAAGTCAAATAACTGTTGTGAAGCTTGTAGCCTCTTTACAGCGCTGGGTATGCTGTGCTGTAGTAGTAAACAAACTCTTACTTCCTTATTAAGCGACATTTGTTGACCCACAACGGGAGCAGCCATATTGTTGTACAGTAAATCCACTCGCAGACTTACCACTTAACGGAAGAGCTCCTAAATTGACCGACGGACCGACCGATATAGCAACCGGTTGACAGAAATATCTGAAATTACAACGTTGTCAACGTGGCCTCGCTATCTCGTGCTCTACTGTACCTGCGGTGATATATCTAACTGACGAGCGACAGCGCCAATGAGCTTGCAGGTTTTGTGTCTACGTAAACATGTTGGACCAATCACAGCGATGATAGCAATAACTCTAGGGCGGGTTCTGTAAAGCTGAAAAACTAGTTGCATCAGATTGTGCCTCAGGGGGGAAAAGTTGAAGAGGTGTACGATACTAACATCTACAGGTGTAAAGCTTGAAAAGCATGGTAGAGACTATATTTAGGGAATGGAGACAGACAAGTTAGTCTGACCCAGAAACCAACATGTTGACTAGGTTTTTATTTTTAGTGTGGGGGGGGGGGTCAAACCTATGGTCTGCGGGCAACATCCAGCCGTCCTAAGTGTCTAGTCTGGCCCACTGGATCACTATGCACACCTAATAGATGCACTTGTGAGGGCAAAGAGGTGTCAGTTTTTAGGAGCAAGTTTAACAGTGAGTGTCTGAATGTGGAAAAACGGACACATTTTGTTGAAATTACAATTAAGACATATCAGGTTATTCCTCATTCCTATTGTAAACGCTTGACCAGGCACCATGAATAATGTAGCCTATTTGTATCTTTACACTAGAACAAAGGGAACAAGGTGTTATTTGCAGGTTATAGAGAACCCCACTGATGAGTCCTAAAACCCTGAAATTAGCCTAATTAGCATTTTAGTATCTCCTGTTCCCTAGTCTCAAAGTCAAAGGGTTATTTGAAGTGTTTTTTGGTTCTATGTCTGAAATAATTACTGTGGTTAACACAAGCTTAAGAGACTTTCACATTTTCGCACTCACAAATGAAGCTTTTATGTGCCGTTGAAAAAAAGCTAACAAGTGGCTAAATTTAACTACAGAATGCCATCACGCCAAACTGCGCCGAACATGGCTTTACAGCCTCAAAGCAAAGGCGACGCAACTGTGTGTAGTTTGTTAGAGTCTATCAATAGTTTTTTACTTCTGGCGAATACATTTAGGCTTTGGAAATCCTGAAAATTGTGTTCTTTTGTAAAGATTATCTTGTTGAACAAAACATGCAAGTAACATAAATGTTTGTTTACCACAGAGCTTATTTTCTGCAAGGATCCAAAATCCAATGGAAAAATCCCATAGGCTTTTTGACAAGGGAATCAAGGCGACGCTAACCTCCTGATTCCTGGCCTACAGAAAAACAGAATCCCAGGGATACTATTATGCATTGGTTTTACTGGTATGACTGACTTGAGATGCAAGATGCCCGAAGAGGCCTCTTGCCCCAAAAGGTCTAATGTCACAGTTTCTTCACTACTCCCAGGGTGCATGACACTTGACATTAGCAAGTAAGCTGCTATTTTCTTCATGGATTCAGTGTGGAAGCTCAGGAATCCCACAAAAATACTTTTCAGGAGACTGCTTTCAAACACTGCTGCGATAACATGCAATTTGATAGATTTATAAATGACTCTAGTGCACTATCAAATATTAAAATGTTAATTTGATTTAATCAGGCTATGAATCAAATGTACTTTAACAATCAACATATTCAATTTTGATTTGAACCTTAGCCAATAAACTAATGAGATTTATGATGTCACTGTGTGTAATAGAGGAGTCTTCTGTCCTCTGAAAGTGGAGAGTAAAGGTTCACATATCAATTAAGACCTAACATTATATCAAAGTAAAGTAAAGGGTACAGAAATACTATCAAATATTGAAATGTTAATTTGATTTAATCAGGCAATGAATTAAATGTACTTTAACAATCAACACAACTGTCGACCAATTTCAATTTTGATTTGATCCTTAGCCAATAAACAAATTAGATTTATGTCACTGTGCAGCAGGAGAGTCTTTTGTCTTTGGAAGTGGCAAGTAAAGGTTCACATATCAATTAAGACCTAACATAACTTCATAGAAAGTAAAGGGTAAAGAAATAAAGAAGATCAACAAAACACACTGTTTACTGATATTTTATTAAACAAGGAACAAATCAGAGTTATGCAAACGAGACATAATACATTTCATGATTGTGCTTATCCCAAATAAAATAAAATTGGATACCTTTGTCAAAGATTTGCCTTTAAAAAATTAATGTATCAGATACATTCAGTGGATGACAGGAAAACTAATTAACCTCAATTTTTGGCCTATATGAGGACAGAATGTGGAAAAAATACAGCACAATGGCTAAACCAAAAGCTATGTTCAGTGCAAATTGTAGACTTAACATTTGCTCTTCATTCTTATGCGGTGCGTCTTAACCCATCTGAGTGTTTGCATACATTTTTTGTACATATATTAATACATAAATTAACCTTTGAAACCAAAGCAAACTGGCTTGATTTCTTTCAAAGACATGGGAGAAGGCAATAAGCAAAGAATGAAGAAATGACCAAAAACTAGCAAGATTTTTTTTTAAGCACAAGTAGGCTAAATCACATAAGAATTTGTTTTTTTTTTTTTAAAAAAGAATAAAAGTAAATAATTATTAAACAAACAAGGACATGATCTGGAGAAAGTTCTTAAAGATAATAAGTCTGTATCATTTTATATGTCGTTATGATAATTTTATACACACACACACACACACACTCACACACACACACACACACACACACACACACACACACACACACATATATATATATATATATATATATATATAGCTTTTCCCTAGCTTTTTTCCCTAGACATTTTTCCCTAGTTTTTTTTAAAAATATATTCTACTAATGTCTTGCAGTTTGTGGAACATTTCTCACCAAGTTGCTTATTTGTCATGTTTTTGAAATAAATTGCACCATTTTGCACAGCGTTCAAAGGCTTAAATACTTGAGAAAGGTGTCTGAGGGCAGCACAAGAAAATTGATGCCGCTACAGGTTTCAAAGGGTTAATTGTTCAGCCTCTGTACTCTGATTGACATAACACTGATATTCTAATTTTCCCACACTTCCATAGGTTCATCGCGTATGCGACCACTGAATGAATCTAGAGCAGAGGGACGTACTGGGTGCTAAGATGGACATACTTCCTCGGTGGACAAAGTTGCTGAGATCAGCTCATCTGCGCACCTGGCAGTCTCTCTGGTAGGTCACTGCAGAACTGTAAAAAGGCCTGCAGTTTATAGCATGGGCTAACACTGTCAGTTTTTGCAGCTAAAAGGCTCAATTCTAGATGATAAAAAATGTCACACATAAATACGAAACCATGAATCTGTGGATCCAAGGAAATGAGTCCTTCACAGAGACGTGACTGTGGATAGCATAATGGAGAAGGCCTCAAACTTCATTTGTCTCTGAGGCTAAACAGTCTTCAGAGGGGAAAGTTTTTCAGACAGCAGCAGAGCTGGAGACAAAGCGAATCCTCTGGGAGTAAACAAGGTCAACAAAATACAGGATCAGGTTGACGTTGGTAAACACTGCCACCACCAGCTTGCTGTCCCAGGGACATTCCCCACGTGGGCAGTCCTCAGGACGAGATGTGGTGCCGTACTTCCTGTCAAAGCTGAATATGGACCAGATGAGTGCAGTACTGAGGTAGAGGATGAAAGCGAAGAAGGTGTAGACAACCACGAACCGATCAAAGGGGAACCGCAGGGCAGAGGTCCTGCCAGAAACTGTCAGTACTATCACAATGACAGTGATGGAAAAGCACAGGCTGTACACAACCACACAGTACTCAGTGGCAATGTAGACATTGTACTCGCTGTCATGGTCCAGGGCCCCAAAAATAATGCAAGCCACAAAAGCCTGGACCCACCTTGAGTAGACCGGACACAGTGGCCATGTAAACCCACCACAGCCCCCGGCTTGGCCCGAGTCAGGAACACCTCGGTACCGTAGGGGAAGCAGCAGACGCTGGAGCAGACGGTGACAGCGATGCGGTAGATTTGGACTTCACAGCTGTCATCGGGGCACTCTGTTTGGAGGAAGTAGACAGGGTAGACCACGGAAGCAGTGATGTACATGAGCGTTGCCAGCATGGCAAACGCCACAGTGAAGTTATCCCAGGAAATGGGCATGCATGTGTGGAGCCGCGTGATGTCCAAGGTGAACACAACCAGCGTGACAGCAAAGCAGAAGCACCACACAAACATGCAGAAGGTTCCGTAGTCGGCACTGTAGCCCGCGCTGTGGGCCACAAGGGCTATTATGGTGCAACCGAGTAGCAACTGGCACATTCGCGCTACACCTAAAGGTGAAAGCACAGCGTCTTTATTAAGGTAGTGTCCTCCATGAGCATCCATGGCGTGTGTTGTCTCCCAGAAGCAGCTGTTTTTCTTGGCTTCTTGATGTCTCTGTGTCCTAGAGGCCCACTCTTTTTTTTCGTCACAGACCTCACCCTTTCCTTTGGTTGCCTTTTATAGATGGACCTTAATTACAAATGTCTGTAATTCTTCCCCGAGCTTGCTTTGTAATTACAGTGGTGGGCCTTAGATCAAGTCACATTTATTCACTGTTATGTAGACGTTTGTACAGTAGCTTGTAATAGTAAAGGATATTTAATCAGGCCTTGAAATAAGATATTGTTTTGATTTTCGTTGTTTTTAACATAATTTCTCTACAAGGCCTCACAAATCAAACAAAGTATGCAAAGTATATTTTCAGCAAATCATATAACACTCGTATCAGTCCTTGTATAGTGTTTTAAAATGTTTTAAAGATGAAGAATTCGATCCTGGTCTTACTCAAAGCTGTATTGTATGGCCTTCAAAATCTCGCTTGCTCTCGTCAATCACCAAGTTGTCCAGTGTATCGAAAGTTCAAAATGAAGTAAGGTCCTCTAAAAGTCACATCTGAAGATCAGTCTTCCAACAATAGCCTCCAGTGCCGAGCAGGTGGACTAGTTTGTTGTCCTGTCAGTCAATTTCCATTACTCAGCAACGCAGTCCTTGTAATTTCTTCACTGTAGGCCATTAACTGCCCGTCAGAATCGCTCAAACTGCTGGCTCTGTCTCTTGCTCTTTGTCCCGCTGTTGCAGTCTCCTTTTGCCTTTTGGATTTGGTCTTCCACTCTGTCTAATTCACACAAATACACAACCTCTCCCTCCAGTGTGCACTCAGTGGATTGCAAGGGGCGGTTGTTTAAATGAAAGTTTGTGCCGAGCCCAGGGTTACAGGCCTCGCCAGGTCTATAAATAGGGGGTCTATATTCCACAGAGGGGTGGGAGGCCGCATGTGGCAGTCAGTATGGGAGTCGTATTTCTAGGGAGCACCCAGAGAGGCTGAGTCAGAGCACCCTCAGTATGAAACTGGCATTTAAACACAGTGTAATGACAGGGAGGGACGCTAAGACTCCCATTAGAGGCAGAAATTACATACAGGTCCAGAGGGATGATTATGCAGGAGTGATGGCAGATTTGAGCGATGCTTGTGAGAGGGAAGTGGAAATAATTAGTAGTTGCTTGAAATACTTTAACCTGTGATATTAGTATGCTGTGATTTTTGATTTACAGTGTGCAAGGTGAACACATTCATTTTTATAGCTCATGAAGTGTGGTAAATTTCAGCTAAATCCTTTTCCACTAAAGTCCTGTCGGTGAGTGTGGTAGGATTTTACAGTGAATAAGGGAAGAAGACAGTTTCTGAACCCAAATGGATGAATATATTGACTCTGTCTCTTAAAGGAACTGGATGTAACAGAAAAACACTTCCTACTTTTTTAGTTTCCTATGTTCCTGTTTTATATAGCCTGCTGCAAACTGCAAAGTCCACGAATAAGCCTCCTATGGGCAGTGCTTGTCCAATTTTGCTTTGCGGAAAAGATACACTGATGACACTGTCATCATATGGAGAGGTCAGAGAGCTGAGAGATTTTCTGAAATACAGACAGTCTACTACTAACTAACTTTCTTTCACTATGGAACAGAATGAACATTTTTTTTTTCATTCTCATTAAAATACCCTAAGAGCGCAGATCAAAATCAATATGGCCTGCACTCACAGTATTCTCTTGATGTTGGTCCCCAAGGCTCGCACAGAATATGGCAAAAAAACGTTTAAATTTGGCGCCCCCTCTTCTTGGAATCAAGGACTTGAACTTGTCTGAGCTGATCACTATAAGGGAATGTAGACTGAGAAAAAAGCACTCTTGTTCAATATCATTGCTACCCAAATTCTTACTGAAATCAAAAATTGCACATATTAATTACGCAACTGACTGTTCTGTGTTGCATTTTAACTGTTGTCCTTGCTCTTTGTAATATGTGATGCTGGTATTTGTCTGCTTGTATTTATTGTTGTAACTATGTTTTTAAGCTGCCCTCTTGGCCAGCTCTCTCTTGGAAAAGAAATTTTAAACCTCAATAAGTCTTTTTACCTGATTAAATAAAGGTTGTTTTTTTTCCTCCATAGACTTCATGCAATACATGAGAAAGAGCGGGACTACAATTGTTCGCAAACCTGTACCCCTCTTCCTAACTGAATGCATTGTGAACAAGTGAGTGAGCAAATATCAGATTATTTCAGTGTTTCCTCATTAAGATGTCCTAGCTGCTTCATGTGTCAGTGAACAGACTCTTGCATGAAAAACTGCTCATCCTGGCTCTATTTTGGAGAAGCTTTGCACACCTCCAACCTATTTTCAGTGCAACAGTAAGCTGTTGTTTAGACTCAGGGCTCAAAAAGGCACCCTGGATGTTGTTGTCTTTCATACTGGACAATTTTTTGCAGTCCATCCACCAGGGTTTGCTTGCTCGCTGTGTGTAAGGAAGAGGTGTTAAACAGAAACCCACTTTTAAATAGGGTTATGTGTCAGCTCTTAATAACTTTAAGATACTGACCGAAATAACCAAGCAATGCTGAGACTTCTCCGGTCAAATGATACAGTCGGTAATTTGTCCTATTTGTAGTGTTTTGCTTGCAGCAAATCACTGCAAGCATTCTTTGATTTAATGCTTGATTTACCCACTACCTGTCACAGGAGATTTGGCTCTGGGTGGGAAAGCTGTAGCTTCAGGAAGCCAAGGTGAGCTGAATTCAGTCTTGGCTGACTGATGAGGGGCTGGGTGTGAGCAGGCTGGGAAGCAGGGGTATTAAACTGTTTAAATAATTTTAAAAAAAGTGGTTGAAACAACTTTATTTTTATGAGTAATTAACTTAAAACATGTGTTTCATAAATATTGTAATGAAGTGCACTTCTATTTCTTTTAGCTTAGTGGAAAACTTGGAACAAATTAACTTGTATGTGTTATGAACTTATAAAGTTGTGTTGATATTCATGGTAATTACTAATTATTAAAAGTATTTAATAACCATATTTATGACAACACATTTTTAAATATATATATATAATTTAAAAGGAAGTTTAAAGTGTTGAGTTTATCATCTCAAAGTTGTTCTGCTGGGTCCATGATTGGTCAGTTTGTACTGTCATGGAGGAGTTGAGGACAATGACCCAAATGCAGCACAAAAATGAGCAGCCAGGTGTACAAACAAAAAGCAAGCCTTAATGCTGATAAAATGTCCACAAAAAAAAACAAGCAGGTATGCAAAACACATAAATGAACACGATTGAAAAACCAAACTGAAACCAACCAGGATGACGGAGAAAAAATTTGGGTGAAGGCAGGAGCAAACAACATGGAGGATCTCAGGGTAGAATCACAGCAGGGCCAACAAACAAACTGACAGGGAACAAAGAGAAACACACAGGTGTAAATGCATAGGGAAGTAATCAGGACAACAACACACAGCTGGGGTAGGAGGAAACAGGGAAAAAGAAGGAAACACAGGGATTGGCTAAATATTGAAGGCGTGACTGGGAACACAAGGGTATAGAAAACCAATCTACAACAGAACAGGTGTGCAGTAAAGACAAGGGAGGACAAACCAGACTGATAAAAGACAGGCGATAATCAGAGTAACACTAGGGCAGGAAAAATACACAAAGACAGGTGGTATAACCAGACATGACACATGAGGAGTGATAACACAAAAAAAAACAGGAAACAGAACATGAGTAACAAGACGCAAGGAAAACACAAACAGAACCCCCCCAAAAACAAATTCCCAAATATAACTCAAAACCTAAGATCATGACACTGCCTCAGAAGCTTCACCACACTGTGGTGGAAGTTTACACATCTGAGTGCTTCCATTCACATGATGGGTCTAGAATGAAGTAGAAAAAAATGTATCAAATAAAGTACTCTATTGGTATCACTTAAGGGCACTGGTGGTACTAGTACCATAATTTTTTTTACACAATACTGAGCCCTACCTTTAAAATCTGAAAGTAATCACCCAAAATGGTCATAAAATGATCTGTCATAAAAGTCTTCGAGACTAAAAAAGAATCTCACGCAGTTCTAGAAGTGATGCCATCATCAAATCACTACTCTGCAAAGAGGACTGAATTAATTATTATTATCATGTCATGATATTATGTCATGATTTAATTCCTTACACTTCATGGATGCAGTACTTGTACTTTTAACTTTGTAACTTTAAGAAATAGCACTTTGTTTCTGATGTGATTATAATGCATGAAGTGTGGCACTTAGAAATTGGTTATGGATCCATTATCCAATAGATTTGAAATAATCATTGAGCCAGTTATCCAGTGACAATTGTACACAAATATCTGTTTGCACTATAAAGACAAAGTCAGTGCGCTCCAGTCCACCTCTTTGCTACCTCTCAGTATTACAGCCTTGTTACCACCAAGCAGTTTGGTTCAGTTCAGTTCGCTGGTATTAGAATGTCTCTTTTTCCATTTCAGTTGTGAGAAGTTGTTGTACCAATAAAACCGCTCCTTGCTGACTCAGTTTTTTTTTAATCATCCCTGTTAGGCTACCAAGCACACTAATGCAGTGCAAAAAGTTGGAACCAGAAACGTCACGGTCATTTGGTCGATAGCAAATCATCACTCTTGCTCAGGAGTGAATTGTGGCTGGTTTTGAGTCTCATGTAACCTTTGTTCATAATGTGGCAAGTTTTAAACACGTTAATTGTAACTATAAAATAAAAATGTGTTTTCCTGCCTCTTAATTTTCAAAAATTAGCGGCTATAGAAAAAAAACAACACTGTGCCAACTGCTGGCAACTTTTAAGGTGGAATGCTTTCTAGCATGTTACTGTTACTGTAAAGTAAGAATGTGGCACTCTTAGATCTGCAGGCAAAATCAGAGGTTTATGTGGGTGTATAAAGATGGCTATGGCTCAGCAGGTAGCAGCTTGTGCTCTCATCGTGGGTTAAATGGCTTGATTTCTGGCTCCTCCAGACCAAATGTTAACCAAATGTGTGACCAGAAAACGAAACCTCGATTACTCCTGATGGTTGGTTCAGTGCCTTGCATCGATGTCTGAGTGTATGTGTGAATACAGTTGATGACTGAAAGGCAACTAGTCCATTTATCAGAACAACAGTGAGTGCACCAAACAAAAGACATTGCTGAATAAAGATCACATCATAAGAAAGTGACCATTTTAACAGTGCAGAGAGGACTATTATTCAACGCCATGGTTAAGCCATGGATGTGAAAATGGACTTGCTTTAGCCGGTAAATATAAGACCTTTGATGTTAGAATATTATAATAATATTATAATAAGTTTGAGATTATCGGTTAATCAGTTAATTTTCCTACAAGTTATGGGTCATTATCCCTTTTTCTGTTTTTGGAGATTCCCCACATTTTTTGAAATCTAAAATGTAAGGTGTTTAAATGCCTTTGACTGTCAGTGTGTACACTAAGCCTGATATCTATTATCAGATATGTCAAAATGGTGAGAAACTTCATCAGGAGCCTGAGGGAGCTGTTGACCTTTCCTCCTGCTAAAGGTTTTTGTGCAGTGAATGTAAAATGGGAATGAGAATTGTGCAAAACCTGCTGATTTTCTACTGTTATCAATAACAACAACAAGACTGCACAGCAATATTTACCTTGTGGTATATGTAATGTGTCTTTTCTTTCAGGTCTGATACAAAGACATGCAATCAACCCAAGAGAAAAAACAGCAATGTATTTACAATTTACAAAGAATCACTTCTCTGTGAAAATAGCACTTATAAATATGATTTACATAACAAAATAAATATGTAAATTACCAATGTAGCTTGAGATTTTTTCTGTTAAAAAATATGTTACAGAATAAAATTACAATTAGTAATACCTTTCCTTCTCTGGTGTGATGTGAAATAGAGGTCCTTTAAAAAACATCATTTAAAGACATCATTACATACAACATTGTCATTATATTAAAAAGTGATCTCTATTATGAAATATAAGAAGGGAGTTACAATAGTGAACACTTGAAAGAACCTATACAAATACTCAAAAAAATATACAATACACGATATTTGTCTCCCTTTAAATGTTCATTGCATTGATCCAAGGATTGCTGAACTACTGACCTAATATGAACGTGTACCCGGTGTTTCGGGTTTGAACAGTCCTCTATGACGCGGCCTGTGAGAAAGAGGTATAGACTAGATGTAATGGCACTGTGGTGTATGTATAGCTACTGATAGACCACCGTGTTTCTTGGCCTGCTTTAGCACCACAATCAGCTCCAGCAAACGATTAAACCAGTCATCGTGGTAACTTTACAGTTGTCCAAACTGAAAACATGCCACTTAGATTTCAACCCTGTCAGGTATTTTATACCAAGAGCTGATGAGAGGAGTATCAGTGTCAGTTGTCTCTCTATTGTTCTTGCCATTGAGATAATTACAAAATGTCCTTTCTGATCCAGTGCCTTTCTCGCCTTATTTTATGTCCCTGTTTCTGCCTTGATGCAGTTATTTTTTTTTGTGACAAGAAACTATAGAACTGTTTAAACAAAATTATCCTTATATACTCTATAATGACTACTTAACAAAGACAGCATCCTTACGTCATTGTGGTGTTTTCTTTTTTAACAATGACCGAATATAATATATATGGAAGGATGAAAATAATATTAAAAAAACATCAATGAGCATCCTTAAAACTGGATTACATTCGAGATATTTTTTTCTTTTACAAAGCAAAAGATAATTTAAATGAAGAGTAGCAGAGAGTTGCGCCTTGTCATGGTGGCGTGTTGCCCCCTTGTTCTTGTCACCAGTTGTGAAAAAAGGGATTGTGGGTGAAATCTAAGCCCCTTTGTTTAAATGAGGCTCAATCTAAAGTAAACAGGAGGTCGGAGGGGAATGGACTTAAGGTAGAATGGGTTGTAAAGGTGGAGTTGGAGGTATCAGGCATGGGAGACCGGCCAGAGAGACCAGACAGCCCTGCTTCGGCTTAGCTTGCTGATACTGTGTGTACACGTGTCCCTTTAGCTGCCGCTGCTGAGCATGCCCAGTAGCTTGCTGGGGTCCATGCCCTGCTGCTGGGCCATCTTCTGCACGTCAAAGCCCATGTGCATGAGGAACTGAATGACGTTCATCTCTTGTCCCGTGAACTGGTCTCGGATGGTGGGGCAGGTGGGGTTGCAGTGTGGCCACGGGCAGCTGTCAATCAAATGCACGGGGCAGCCTTTGGGCGGAGCCTTGTTGTTTCTGTTGTCGTTGAGGCTGCGGTCCCAGCAGTGCAGCGCTCGGGGCAAGGAGGTGCCTTTGACCTGCACGTCAATCCAGTAACTAGATCACAACACAAGAGGGCACTGTGAGCTCACACGTAGAAAGTCTCAAACACAAAGTTTAGTGTCCCCTGATAATGTTACACTGGAAACGAGGGTTTGAAATAAAATCATACTCACTTTCTGGTGATAACCTCATGTGATAGACATGCTGGAGCAAACATAGCCCTGAAATAGAATTAAAAAAAAAAACCCCATAAACCAATCTGAATCCATGCAGATTTCATACTTCAATTCTCTTCCTAAAAAAAGGGGCAGCAGTAGCTTTTTATTAGGAATCGGATGGTTGCTGGGTTCAAGTCCCCTGTACTGATCAAGCATGGAGTGTGGACTGGCTGGAGATGTGCCAGCTCACCTCCTGAGCACTGCTGAGCTGCCTTTGAGCAAGGCACCAAACCCCAAGACTGCTCCAAGGGCACTTTACTGCGGCTAACCAGCTTATTTGCATTTGTGTGGTGTGTAAAAACAGGTACAAGCTGCATTTCAACCTCTAATTTGTTTGAAAATTGTGTGGATTGGCAAATAAATAACACCATGTATTAAATAAGACATGGCCTTACGGGACATCTTTGAGTGTGTTCCTCAGCTCAATGCCCAGGTTTTGGATGTAACGCCACTGGCCTTCCTGCACAGGCTGGCCTGTTAACTGGATGTTGTCCACCGTCAACTGGGCCTCATCAAATAACCACTGGACAACAAACACAGGACCTGCACAGGGAAGAAGTAGAAGATGACTGATATAAGATTATAGTGTACTGTTTATATGGTATCTGATCTAGCATGTGGCATGCAGATGTTTTAGGCTTGTTTGTGCAGTTTTCATGGGACAGAATGACTCCCCAAACTCACTTTTTATCGATGGGAAGACCCTATATCCAAAGAAACAGTTCCACTCCTCTCCTTCATGTGTTTGCTTGCACTTCTCTGGTACCACTCCTCCCCAGTACCTAATGGGGCGGGTGAAAAGGAAAGATAGGACATGATAGGTTAGCAGCCTGATGATCCCGTAACCGCGCTAACATAAATCACAAAATCTTGCATTTTTTCTAGAGCTGGGCAATATTTTGAAATTAATTTCACAATATAAGACTAGAAATTCCCGCAGGTATTGGATATCGTAATATCATGAGTGTTGTTTCTTTCCACATTTTAAAGGCTGCATTACAGTGACGCAATGTAATTTTCTGAACTGTTCTAGCTGTTCCATTATTTGCCTTTAACCACTTAGTCATTATATCTGCATTGATGATGATTATTGATTAAAAATCTCATTGTGTAAATATTTTGTTAAAGCGTAACCCTACTATATGGCCACAATATTGAGGTATTTGGTTAAAAATATTGTAATATTTGATTTTTCTCCATGTTACCCAGCCCTATTTTTTATGATTGCATTCACTGGGTCCCATACTTGATTCCTCTCTTGATGGTCTCAGTGGGCGCACAGCTGACAGCGTCCACGCAGTCCGTGCAGTGGTACTGCTTGTTGTCCAGGAACCAGCCAGAATCAGACAGGCCTCGCACTTGTATCCCAGTGTGCCCCAGTCCTTCCAGCAGCTCCGCCACATTGTCCACATTCAGAAGGACCCCGGTACCACCCGCACTGCACGCACAAATACAACATATTCCTATTAATACCTATTCAGAAATATGAATAAAATGTAGATTTTGAATGTAAAACCACATGCAAAATGTTCACACATGAACATACCTGCTCCCTGCTAATAGGAGGACTTTTGCATTGTCCAGACCTTTGCCTAGCAGATCCTTCACAACCTCCTGAATAATCAGTGAGCCCATGAAGGCATAGCCACCTACACACAACACAAAGAGAGTAGCACTGTAGAATCACACGTTTCTTTAAGAGGATTACATGTTCATTTTTATGATTCAGTAAAGTCTTACTCTGCTCTGTTTTGGCTGTAGCGCCGCTCCACACATCGCTGGAGCAGTATGGGACGAACCTGCGCAAGCGACATAAAGTTAAAGTTGCCAGCTGTGATTGAAAGCGAGTGTCAGTTAACACACAAACATGAGTCAACTTACACCATGTTGGCATTCCACCAGTGAGGGTTTTCCTCAGGCAGCGGAGACAGGATCCCCGTCCCTGCAGAGACAGATCGACATGTATCATTAGCCATCCTGGCACTCCCAGACACATCCTCTTCTTCCTCATCATCATTACCACATGGATTACAGTTATTACACTGCAATGAGAGAGGGAGGCGTCTCTGTTCCTACAGTAGCGGGCGCCAGGTACACCGCAGCTACATTATGATGGGGTGACAGATACATCCGATCCTTTTAATTACTGAGACATTAAAGTGGAATCTGGCAACTTTTCCAACCATGTTAGGAGTTCAGGATTAATTACGGGCCAACAGTGGTGCTTGTAGGAGCATAGTGAACTGTACAGACTGACTGACCTGTTTTAGTTTGGGGCCACTTTGATGAACTCATCAGTCTTCTCATGGTCTCATATCTGCTGTCGCAGTTCTCCTTGTTGAAGCAGTACCAGCCGCCTGGACAGAGATACACACACACACAAAAAAAGTTGAGTTTATCACACAAATGTTCTATAATTATTCATCATTTGAAATATGGGCATAAAAAAGAAACATAAAATTAGTTAAATGCATACTGACCTTCTAAGAATATCAGCCACCGTCGGCTGCCCCGAGATTCTTTCAGGTAGTACCTACGAGAGAACAAGTCATATCACATCAGGACATCATAGCAGACACGTCATTAATGTTTGACTAAATAGGAGTATGATTCTAAATTCCTCTAGGTTTACATTACAGTGCCTGCATGACAATATCTAAACAACAGATAGATACAATCACATTCCACATTTGTGATAAGGTGCTTTTTTTTTTCCAGAGAGATGAGATAAACACTGAAAAGTAATACCCTCACTGTTTCTACCCTCAGTGACGGTATCCAAGCAGGAAATATAAACACATACGACATCATCCCTTTAACCGAAACAAGCATGTTCTGTCATTTCGTTGATTGCTATCTCTGAAAGGTGACGGCCAACAGCAAAAATGAATGAGTTCAGGAGAGAACAATAAGGTTGTGTGTTTAGTTTGCACTTGTGAAACTGATATAGTGATCAAACAGGAGATAAACATCATCTTGTCCCCTATGTTGTTTGTACCATAGAAGCCAGTAGATCATCATGTTTGACCCTTTAAAGCCTGAGGTGACATAACTCAGCTCCGATGCCTCTCACAAGAATTTAATCTTTGATATCTGAGCGAAGTGGTGTGATGTCTTTCAAAAATATAGGAAAAAGGCAGCAAAAAAACTCTGGAAGAAATGTTTCATAACTTGCAGGAAGGTAGATAGATTTAGAAAACTAATTCAAAACAGGTAATAGGAAGAAAATGTCTTGGGGGGAAAAAAAATATATATATATATATGTTTTTATAAAGATAGTAATTATATATAAATATGTTACAAAATGCATTCAATTTTAAGCAATTTTTCCCAGTAACTACTTGTTTTTTAATTGTCTTTTTCTTTTCTTTTTTAAAAATATGTTTTAATCATTTTTTAAACTACATTTCAGATAACCTTCTTGTTCTTTTTACCGTTATTTTTTAAATTTTTGGGTGATGTCTGATTTCATTGCTCATCCATTGCCTTTTTCCAATGTGTTTGAACAAATCAAGCCAATTTGCTCAGATTTCAAAGGGTTAATGCAGCAAGAGTAGGTCATGTACTATCATGGCCTCTTTACTGTGAGTTCATCATTAGTCAACACACACAACATGGATAAAATCAAGGTTCCCGCCCAGAGGAATGATAAGAGATATGGTGAAACAACACAACTACATTTGGCCAGCACACAGTCTACTTTTGTCATCCCACATATGTCCAAGATAATTACCTTGAAATGCACACTGGGCAAGCTAAAGTGATTTTTTTGTGTCCAGCTAAGACTTTAAAAAAATATATTTATGCACACTAGAATATAAGAGATGTATGCTTTATGTTGTCAGCCCAGAAGAGGGCAATGCTATCAAGATTCTCCCATGCTTCTGGGCACACTCTTTTCAAATGAATCACCCTTTTCCAACAGGATTTTTATTTAATATCAATACCAGAAAGAAAATCAAAGAACCTTCTGGTGTATAAAGTAGCTTCAGCCACAAAATCAAGATGCGGCAGTATCCACCCGACTTTACCAATGACTAAACTCAAGGGATTGCCAAAAACACTTCAGTGACTTTAAAGAAAACAGAATTGGCTGAAGCTCTGAGCTGTTTGCTCAGACTCTGAATCACACTTTGGCTGCAGTTAACATCTTGTACTATTATTGCGAGCCACAGTCAATGATCTAGGCTGAGGACGGTGCACTCTACTTACAACTTCCAAACAACAAAGTGAAGGCGGGCTTGGCAAGCTGAACAAGCCAAGAGGGGAAAAGGCGCTGCATCAACCCACTCACTCTAACAAGTGCAAACTCCAGAAGATGAATCACCCAGTTCCACCTTCGCTGTGAATGATTTTACTTATTGCATCTGCAGCCATACCTCTCTGGAAAATACTGTTGGTAGCTGATGGATTAGCATCTCAACTGACAACAACAGTGAATGAAACGGCCATCTGCCAGTAACTGTCCTCTGGCTTTCTAAAGAGCTTTGCCGTGTTAACAGACAGCTCTCTCCACCAGGCACTTTGGGATTTTGCAGGAATTAGACAGGATAGTAAATCCATAAAGAGACATGTATAGAAAGGTCTGGCCATCACTGAACTGGTCCCAGATAAGTTCTTGTGCACACACACCAAAGCCTCTTGATATGAAACATACAACATTAAAAGGAAAGCTTTTATAGAGCACTGCTTTTCAATATTGTTCTATCATTACTAGTAAATTACAGAGGCTTGCAATTTAAATACTGCTCTTTCACTGTGTTTGTATGATTTTTGAATTTTTTACTCTTATTCTTTATAACGGTTAACGGTTTGAGACACAACTAAATCCACTGTCCTTTCGCTGTGGCTCTTACAGAAAACCATCATGTAAAGCCATTTAGAATATGAAAAATTCCACTTTTTAAACTGCCTTTCATTTGATTCATGCCCACCTGCAATAACTCAATTATCTGTATTATTTGTATATGAATCAAATTAAGCTGCAGCTCTCAGTTTGACTCCCTGTAACCAAATGGCCTAAAAGAGTCTATATGACTGAGCATTGTTTGCCTATTATACAATATAAGAGGCAGTGGATCTGTCTGATATTAATGTGCTTTTAGTGGCTTATCCCGCTTTAGTAGAGAAATCATGCAGGCTTTCTAACTGCCAAATGGATTTCCGCTTAACAACAGTGTCAACAGTGAATGTCAATGCAAACAAATGTAGTGATGCATTGTTTACCAGGACTCTAGATGAAGAATCATTTTACCAGAAGCAAATGATAAGCTAAGATGAGCACTTGGCTGAAACCTGTACAAGTTTTAAATGGCTGTAAAATGATAATTCAGCATTGTGCTCACTGGGTGCAATAATCAGAGAGAGCGAAAGAGAGATGGGCGGGGGTCTGAAAACTTAAATCTAAACTTTCTGCAGAGCAAATCCTGCATTCTAATTTGAAGCAAAGGAAATGAAGCATAGGCCATGTGGCTATCCGCAAATTTCACGCTTCACTGACGCAAAGCAGCTGTTTATCTCGTGCCGTTATTCTGTCCCAGGACATTGCTCTCTTTTGAAAATCCCCACATTTTTTGTTTATTTTTAATTTATTTTTACATTTCAATTTCTTTTGAGCATTTGGGAGCTTTAAAACAATTTTGAACACTTGCAATAAACCAGCCCGACTAAGGACAACGTGTGTCTTGTGCGAGCACGCACCACTGGGACGAGCATTGCTGTCCTCAGGCCAGATACATATGGGTTACTTCGGGTAGCAGGATGACCAGCAGGACGGGCTGCGCCCTGCTGAAGCAAAATAACGATTCCTACCAGCTTCAGGCTGCACAGCTGACCCTGCTCTGACCTGCCGGTGATCAAATCATTATTTATAACACTGTACATGTGTATTCTCAGTCGGTACGTACCCCGCAGGACTCCCATCGTTGCAGGTGACTGATGTATTCTCCAAAAAGTTCAGCTTCATGTCGTAGTCGAGCTTCTGCGCCGAGCACGGGTAGAGGGACTGCGCAAGGTTCTTCACTTGTGTCATGAAGTTATCCATGTTCTCCTCCACGGCGGTGAAATCCAGAGGGAAGCTCTCCGTGGTGTCACCCCGGTCCGCCCGGTATGTGGGAGGGGGTGGTGAGCGGCGTGGTTGTGGGTTGCGGCCACCCCGGAACCTTCGTGCGCAAAGCGCTCCGGACTGCATCAGCACCAGCACCAGCACTGATGAAACCATTCTGATCGCTGTCATCTTATGCCGGTGTTAGATGTCCTTCCTCCACATGCAATGTCTTGTCAGAGAAACGCAAACTTTTACGGATGGAGCTGAGAGAGAAAAGACAATTACGCACGGTTTAAAAGACGCCAAAACTCTTGTCATCCGCTTCATGAAACGCTGAACTTAAATGTTAACTAATTTAAAAGTCCCTTAAGACCAATCACTGTCATCCGCTAAATTTTCTTGACATTTATCAAAGTTTTAAAGAGTGCGCCTACAACTGTTTGCTCATCTACCCGGTGCAACTCAAGCGCTGCTGGACCAAGCGCACAAGCTTGAACGACAACACTCGTGCCATGCTCTTGTATTTTATTCAAACTTTCCCCCCTTGTGTGTCCGTCCAGCCAATCGCAGGAGCGGGGAAGGACTCAGGGCATGATCAAGCGTGGCAGACTACCCCCCTTTTTAATTTATAGAGGGAAAAAATGTCCATGCGTTGGTTCTTTTGATCCGCGATGTTTTATTTGATGTGGTGGCTTTTATTGGCCTTGAAATGCCCATTTCCCATTCCACCACAAATTTATGAAGTGAGAATACGCATCTTGTTACACACTTGCCTGAAAATCAAGTGGGGAAAAAAACAACACAATCAAAACTACAGTGCAGAGATCCAACAATATTTGACAAGGAACAGAAATATTAGTCTTAACTAACTTTACCTGTTTAAAAAGGCACATATTATTTGTATTTATATTATTCCACTTATTATTTATTTATTTATTTATTTTTTGGAAAAAAGCAAATAAAAGCATGATATTGTTCAGACAGTATGGTCCTCCACCCCACAAAAAACCCACACATTCCTCTTTTTTAGAAACACTTCCAGTTCTGACTAGTTGAGTTGCTCATGTTTTCTTAAGGTTTAGAAAAAGGGACTTGGACACACTTTTTTTTAATTCCAGACGGGGCCTCCAAAGATCAAAGCAACCATCACTCTTTCTACCCCCTCGCCTCGCCTCCTCCCTCCCACTTCAGTCTCTTCCAAACTTTCCTGGTCTACTGTATATTTTAAGTCGAGCAGAGCATCCTGATGGGAAGCCAGCTTTTTAACACAGGAATGCCTCGTTACGGTTGAGGTAGGCTTCCCTCGAACAACCTCTCATTTTGAGGACACATTTAAGTTAAAGTGCAGCCCACGGTGATTACATAAGAATAACAGTGATTACTCATCAAGGTGACACTTCATGGTGGCTTTTGTCTGTGATTGAGCTCCTTCTTCCCATGTGAGCACAGAATGACATTGTGTTTCAGAGTAGTTTTAAGGGACTGAGCAGTGATAATTGACCTGTATGAAAGCAACACACTACTGACTCTAAAGCAGCTGTAGGGGGTTATTCTTAGCTTGTTGTAACAGTGCCAGAGCTATGAATGGTTGCTGCAAAACACACTCGGGTAGTTTATTGATAATGCCTTATTGATCCGTTGTCAGCTTTGGCAGTGGGATTGAAGAGAGCTCAGGAGCCTCAAATGAGACAATGAGAAATTTGTTTCTTCAGAAACTCTCATTGTAGTCCGAGTTCAGTTTGACTCCTTAAGGCCCAGACACACGAAACTGTCATTAAAGATCGAGAAGGTCGTCATCTCACGTTGCCTGTGTCTCAGCCAAAAAGTTGCACTTAAACATACTGCAAAAACTGCAGCCAATGGCCAACCACAACTTATGTTTTGTGCGTGTGTGAGAGGAAATAAATCTCCATTCCAGCAGGCAGCAGTAGTCTATTCATCCTTAACAAAAGGAAACCAGAGGACCAACAGGACGGATTCAAGATGCTAATTAGCCGGTTTTCCCATTAACAGCACAGCCGGTTGTTGAAAGAACAATTTCTATTTATCATGCTCTAGCAAACAGTGACACAAACAATTAGAACCGTTTCTAATAGAGCTCAATGGCTAAATATAAATAATCTTACCAAATACAAGTTTGTTTTGATCTCGCACCTTCTTGACTTAAGCTGTTTACTTTCCTTACTTCCGTTTCTCTTCTCGTGCACTGATCTGAACCAACAATGAGTGATTTAATTTAACAATCAGTTCTACCTACTCAGATTCTGATTCAACATGCTGAATGAAAAAAAAAAGCTGCCAAGGACCAACTGCACTGGACGCACCAAGAAAACTAGTACAGACATGCAACAACGGCACAAAATTGACTTGTTGGCCAACTGTTGGCTTAGTGTGTCAGGACCCTTAATCTACAATGTACTCCATAATCTCTAAACTTTCTATCAGTGGGCATGTATGGCTACTTAAGTTTTTTAAAAAGTTTACAAGGGCTGACAGTGCAGCACACATGGCAAAAACTACAGTCAAAGACACTTACCAACAGCCCAACACTGATCAATGGCCAACTGTCGGCACAGTGCATCAACCCTTACTCCTTGGTGACTGTGATTCTTACAAAGTCGTGTCCTTAAAATCATTTAAAAAATGCTGATAGAAATTGTGGCATAAGAAATACATTTGGACACTTTAGAAGATGCTCGCGTACATGCTGAGCACAGCTTCATATCTCTAAAAACTGCTTCACATCCTCTCAGAAAAAAGAACCTCTTACTCGGTGTGTAATCAGTGTGCCTAAAGGGTGTCGGAGCGTTTCTGAGCCAGGTAAGATGGATATGAAGTCACCAGCAGGACTGATGGTATTCATTGGGAACTTCAAACAGATGCTTGTATAGATTAAAACATATGGTAGGGCCCAGGAGGAGAGGCTCTGTCACAGATTGAGTCTAGTCACTTTGACCCATACCTCCCTGTTTTATCACACGTCATCCCCAAAAATGTAACCCTTAAATCACTCGCAGATGGACGCTGGCCTCTGACACACACGCTACCATGAAGAGATGCCCCAGCGGTGTGTGGAAACGTCCTCTGACCCAAGTGAGTGAGAAGTGTGAGCCGCAGATGCTCGTGCTTCAAGTGATCTAAATGTGGATGTTCTGTGTTAAATTTAGCTAACAGTACGAGGCTTGAGACAGAGTCGCTGGTTAAGATTGCTACTGTTGGTGCACAGTGGTTTGTTCTCTACTGTGTGTACCTTGTTTGAACTCCAAGTGCTAAGCCTTTCTGGCTTTCACTGGTAATTCTCTCTCCCTTTTTCTTTGCCTCCCATCGTCTATGTGGAGCGTAGACACAAATTTAACCATGCAAGTCCGAATGGATTAATCCTAGAATTAGGTCATTTGAAAATGACCCAGCTGTTCTGATGGCAGTCCCTCAGAAGTGCCCCCATAGCCCCCACCCCGACTCCAGGCCTCCTGTGAAAGTCAAAGCCTGTCTTTCATCTCCGATCAGTTGCATGTGCCCTCACAGATCCACAGGTTTTACTGCTTAAGTCTGGGCTGGCAGCATTGATCATGTGACCGTTGCCTGCCTGGCGTTTAGACACATCATAGCTCTGTGAGCGCTTTCTCTGTCTACGCAGCCTGCCAGTTCTGCACACACATCCCCATCGTCCGTCTTCCCATGCCTGTTAGTTTTGATTTGCACATGCTGTTGTCGAGGGTCCATCCGTGATCATCAAATCCTGCTAGTTGGAACTGTTAGGTCAGGTTACATCAAAGAGATCAGGAGGGATCAGCCTCTTGAAAGCGACAGGCTCTGGCTCACATCATCAGAAACAGGTGGAGGTCCTCATTGGAAGAACAAAGGAGAGATCACCATCTATAAAACTTTTTTATTTCATAGAAGAGTTTCTTTAAATTGCCACCCTCTCCTATGTAGAGCACTAGCCCTAGTCAGCACCAGAATAAAACATATGATATCAGGTTAGGGATTGTGGGACTCAGCCGCAGCACTAAATCCCATGAAGGTCACAAAAGCAAAGCCTGAGTCTTAGTGGTATTATGCCACAAAGTGTTCAAGTGTGGAAATCTGCTAAAAGCCAGGACGAAAAGGGAACTGGAAATGCATAGAATACAACTCAGGTGTTACGAATTAGTTGAAAAGTTGTTGAAACCTTCAGGTATTTGTGTATATTGTAGTAATTTCTCCTGTGGTGAACAATTCTTTGCTGGTTTAAAAAAAACACACACCAGACTTTGATATTTTATTTATTGCTTGTCATATGAGTAGAGTCACTGTAACACACTTATAAAAAAAAATCCCAAATATTGTCAAGATTATTCATGCAAACAGGTATGATTTTTTCTGCATTATTCTAGTAACAGATTCACCAACAACTTGATCTGACCGCAATGTTAGAGAACTTTGATGTTTTTGGCTATCCGCCCCCGTGCAAACATTTCACCCTCTGTTCTGTGTCACCTTGAGGCAAACCTCCGGACGCAGGTCCCCTTAATTTCATGTTGAAACGATTGTTTAAACCCCAAAACAAACATGTACAGAGGTTTTGGGTGTTAACACACTGTCGAGTTCCTTTCATGCACCCTTGCCACATGTTCCTGATACTACCCAGAGGATTAGTAAACAACCTTGATCCCGACTTAAGTCAAGAGGTGCCATCTAAGATGTGGATGTAAATGGGGAGTAAGAGAGAGTAAGAGAGGCAGGAGACATCTGTCGAGCAGGCTCTCATTTCGTAAGAAGAGGCCGTCTATTGGTTGCAGATGATGCCCTGTTTGATAAAAATGAACCCTTTCAAGATAGGACAGCTTGCATTAGGGGTCTCTCTGGCACCGAGGGGTAATCAAATAGTTCAGCTGACAGGTCAGCTGTTTGTTGTTGATCTTTCATCTGAATGATGGTCACGAAATAGCTGGTGGTGGTGGTAAACAGTTGTGTCACGTCAGTCATACTAAGCAAGATGGATGTTTGCGTGTGTCAGGACGGGGGAACGTGTATGTGTTTATAAATGTGTTGTCGTAAGGATCAAGTGGAAACGGCCATCTCGGAGGTAACGGTGCGTGAGTGCCCAGCCCTCCTCCAGAGTTGTTTTCCATTCATGCCTCGAGTCTGAATCACCCTTCGCGATGCCCTCTGCCAGGTAGCGACAGAGGAGGGAGCAGAGACCAATTACCATCTGAAACCTACTATTATTATCATCAGAGAGGCGGCAGACCTCCTTCCCCTGCGCTTATTCTCATCTCCACCGAGACAGAGGGAGAATCAGGCCCTTTTGTCTCGGACTTGTTTATTTATGTCACAGATTTGCCAAAGGACATGGAAAAGCCGTTATTACAGGTCATGACAGTAGAGCCACAACACATGATTCATTTTCTGTCCTTTAACCTGGTAGTCTCTATGGGGAAATTCTTTTGAAGTCCACACCCTGCTGTAAAACACGGTTATTATTCAATTATGTGAGAGCTGTATTTGAAACTGTTTTGAGACTGTTGACCTCAAATAATCTACGGAGGAAGGGTTGAGGATTACCTTTATTTTATAAATTATTTTTTTAAGCAGAAAGAGTTGCTGACATACAGCGTAAATCTTATGTTGGGTCAAAACTCTTGGTGCCAGTTTGTCAGACAGGGATTAAAACTAGTCCCAGACTAAAGGCAGAATTCACTGGAAATTTCCTCCGGAAAGCGCCATAGTCTTGGACTAGACCTAATCCCT
Organism: Plectropomus leopardus; assembly: GCF_008729295.1. Classification (NCBI taxonomy): domain Eukaryota; kingdom Metazoa; phylum Chordata; class Actinopteri; order Perciformes; family Serranidae; genus Plectropomus; species Plectropomus leopardus. The sequence goes on along the minus strand of NC_056479.1, from coordinate 17,201,651 downwards.
GTCCGGGAACTCAGCCCATAATGTTGTGAGTACACGGTATGCGCTTCCATCCACGGAGCCACTGGGACACCATTAGCGCACGGTATGTGCCTCATTATTTTTGACACTCTCTTAACACCAAGCAGCCGTTTTCTTTTATCCTCTCAGCAAGAAGATGAGGCTACTGTAATCAAAGAAGACAATGATCAGTGCCAGCCTCTTGGCCTGGCCTGCTACCTGCTTTGATGTCATATTTTGGTGTATAGCGGGCTGTGTCCCATGCCAAAGAGCACCCATAGTCGCCAACTGTCTGACAGGCTGCCTTTCATCAGAATGACATCACTCTGCTACTTGATTACTTTCCACAGGCTCTTCCAGGCCTGGGAATTTTCTCCCAGGAATCTGAAATCATCATCCCACGCCTTTACACCCTTAGTCTCAAAATAAAAGAAACACACATCTGAGACACACATAAGCTAGTGTGACAAACATTCAGTATTTATATTTAAAGCTAACAGTACACTCACTGTTTGAGAGACTTGCCTTAAATTGGACCTATAATGCTCATTTTCAGGTTCATACTTGTATATATGGTTTCTAGTAGAACATGTTTGCTGTTCAAAAAACATTTAATTTTCCTCATACTGTCTGTGCTGGACATAAAAATGGACCACACATCTCCACTTATTGCCACTGTACAAAAATGAAGCCAAAATATTCTGCATATAGCTGCTGCCATCTTGCGCTGGTGATGTCATTTGGAGCCAAAGTCCTTAACGATCTCCCCAAAGCAAATAACTAATTAGAACAAAACTTATGAGAAAAAAGGGCAAAAATCCAATTGCTCAACACTAAAATGAGAGAGCTGTTGTTTGAAAAAAGAGAGCGTTCTATCTCTCCATAAATTACCAAACAGTGCCCAGAGTGTGCTTTCACACTCAGAGCGTGTGGTGCTCTTGAAAACCTAACAGTACACTCTAACAGTGCTCCAAATATACGGACAGTCCAGTTTGTGCCAGAGTGCGCTCAGGCGCTCAGTGAGTAAACTCAATCTTTCAACTCAACATTTCCCCTCCCTTGATTTTCCCTCCACGGGGGAGAGAAGTGATAAATTACAAGGTAGAATCTTGAAGTGTTTGCTTTTGGAGGACACTGAGGAAACTGCCGTGTGAGGTGGATATTTATATCTGACTTCTCTGGCTGGCAGCTTTGCCTCTCTGCCCGGCGTCGGCTTCACAGGACCGCTGTCTGTCTTCACCTGTAGGTCAGGAGCAGACGGCCACTCCTCCCCACATCATACAGACTCTCCTGTAGATGCCCCGAGGATCAAGAGGTGTCTGCGGGCCCCGACCGTCCTTTGACTGGAAACTAGAGTTTAGGATTTTCAAAAGAAAAAAAAAAAAAAACGTTTCAAAGGATTAGAGCGTGTTTGTTTATTCTCAGCAGAAAGGATGTAGAGAATGACGGTACATAACTCATGTGGCTGCGCTGCTCTTTGATGTATTCAGATGCATACAGAACATATCCTCTTACAAACACCATTAGCTATAATTATCGTTGTGTGATCTAATTAGAAACACTGACAGAGATACATTGAAGTCAATCTAACCGAGGAAGGTACTATTTAAGAACCACCTAAGCCCTTGAATTTTGGGCGTCTTTCTGCAAAAATCATGAGGTCACCTGTGGTTGGCCAGTGGAAACATTTATTCAGAGCAAGGTAACGTATCTGTTTGGGAATAAACAGCATCCACTTCCCTTTCTCCTGCAGCAGGAAAAGGGTGGTCATTTGTGGGAAGAAGAAAGTGTTACTCAGGTTTTACTCACAAAGGGTGCAAGAGGAGTCGTCACCAGAACACATCACCTTGTTATCATGATGACTAATGAGCAGATTGCTGCCAGCACCTTTTGCTATGTCTATCTGGTTTTGATCTGTTCATAATTCACATAACTGGAGTCAGGGAAACGGTGCTCCTTTTGGACACTCTCTGTTGGAAAAAGCAGCGGGGAAGGCAATAAATGCAAACTATGTAGAGATTATTAGTCAATCCATGAGTAATTCCACATTTTTCTCTTCACTGTAGGTCCATAAACTGAGAAAATGATGTATTTAAATAAAAAAAAGTGAAACTCAGTACTGCTACCACCAAAATTAATTCCTAAAGTGAGCATTACAAAAACAATTAACCCAGGAGAATGAGATGAAATTCCATCAAAGTGAATGCTCTCACATCTGGAAGACAGGTGTAGGCCTAATTCTCATGTGTCAGAACTTTCTCCTTAATTTACTTATTTAAGAGTCCACAAAAGCAAGAGTGAAGTGGATTGCGATTTGACACGTAGCAAGATTCAAGTCTTCGGGAACCCAAACGGCACAGTTATCCCTCTAAAAAAAAATGAAAGCGCGGCGGCCGGCAGGTAGAGGACAACTGTAACGTGTCTGAAGCGTAACCTGTTCTCCGGCCCTCGCTTTGAAACCAGATGAAGATCGGCTGTGGCCCTGAAGTCATTACACCTTCAAAGGTAATTAACACATGGCTTTTGTTTGGGCCCGATGAGCCCCAGATTATGTAGGTACAGATGGTCAGGGGGGCGGACGAAAGATACCAAAAGCAAGGTGTGCTTGGATGTGCTTTCATGTCAGCAGGAAGTGCTTGACCCCTGGCCCCCTCCTGACCTCAAATCTAGGCTGTCAACGCCACTTCCTTGAGTGCCCTATAAAGATTAACATGTGGACTGAGACAGGGGGCCTTCGGACCCCTACGAGATGAGCTAGAGGACCCAGCTGGCATCACTGCCCTGCAACACCTTTTGCCAGTTAGGCTAATGTTAGGTTATATAAGATCAAAGGCTTGTTTTTATCTGTTTTACCTGAGGTCTTGTGGATGAAACTGCAACATTAATCTGTAGATGCCGTAAGACTGTTGAAGCTGAAGATCAGAAAGGTGTTTTGGAACATTCTTCACCATCAGCAGGTTTCTTTCTGCTCTGCTTTAATGTTTTGGGCCTCTGTTTCACTTTGGGCTAAAAACTGCCACCTGGCGTATTTCTTGAGGTAAATAGCAGGACTTCCTACTTTTGCCATCAAAGGGAAGGAGGTCTTGCCTTGACCTTGGAGCCACTTCACACTTCAACCCCTCTGATCTTTCTGTCAGTACAGATACTGCAGGGACTCTGTGTAGCATCATGTGTAGAAAGGCCTTAGCAGTCATCAGCCTGATGCCACCATAGTTTTCATGTGTGATCAGTTCTGTTTTATCAGTTGAACATTTTGGCAATTATTACACCCATTATTACAATTACTCTTTTTTGCACGCTGTTAGATGAATAGATTGATGCCATGTTCATGTCTGATAGCAGTATGAAGCAACTGCTAACAGCTGGCTAACTTAACTAAATGTTACCTTGTTTGTTTAAAGGTTCTGTATGTGACATTCAGAACATTAAAAAAAGCATAGATAGCAAGCAGATAGCAAGATATAGATATATAGAGTGGTAACGTCCTTAGCAGAAAATAAAGTCAGGATATCTATATGTGTGTTGTTATCCGAACTTGTCTTTGGTTAGCTGCGGTAAGTCGGTCCGTCCGCGCGTGCATGCTAGTGCATGAAGCCTATCCCACTGGCAACCTCATATTGCTGCTTTGCACTGTGTCTGGTTACCGCTGATATCAGGACGTTGAAATGCGTGTCTCCCTTTGTATCATTCTGTGCCCCCTCTCTAAATTCAGAGGTTTTATGGGTCCCTGATGCAGCACAAGCAAAGCTCACCATGAGGTTTTTCTTCCCCAGCAGCAGTTTGTGACACACAGCTGATGAAATCAGATCAATGGACGAGAGGAAGAGCTGCAACGAGTGAATGCAAACTTTCAGACCAAGCAGAATGAAAAGTTAATGTTTTACTTTAAAGTAATGAATAACCAAACGGTATACTATATATATTCTAATAGCTCTCCTAATGAATGGTCCAGCTCCAAAAGTAGAAAATCTATTTGTGGCGCCAGATGTTTTAATCGTGGCAGGCTGCCACAAATAAATGAATGTTTGGGAAACCCTGACATTGGTTTTGTGTTGGCATGCCTGGTGCTGTAAACAAAAAAAATATGAGCATGGTAATCAACATGCCTTTGGCATGTTCATGTGAACACTGGCCAGTTGCATATTTACCAAACAGTCAAGAGAGTGGTATCAGTAGTTTCATCTCAAGAAAGAAAGCAAAAACATTTATTTCTCAAAAGTTCCTTTATCCTTTCTAACCCTTTACTCAAAGTGACTAAATACAAAGCCTGTGTTATAAAGGAGGAGTAATGGGCTCTAATATTCGTTGACTGATATCCTTACAACACTCCCTAATTTACCAGTGCAATGATGCTTCACTTGGTTATTTTTGTTTGTTTGAGTCATTTGTGAGCATTTGATTCTGTATGACAAAAACATTCTTTCCAAAGGCTGAGTAATGCTGAAATTATAGGGCAGACACATTTCTTGGACCAATGGATACTTTGTTGCTGAGATCACATTGTAGCAGTGAGTGTGTCAACATGTATATGTATTAAAAGGTGGTATGATTCAGATTCAGACAGCAGTAGTAAACTGTGCTCCACGTGTTGTCAGCCAGGGGCATTGAAAAGCTCCAGACCTACATGATCTGCGCCCCTGCAAGCATCAAACACACATGCGGAGGCATACATACACAGGCTCAGTGATGCCTACAGTTTAATATGAATTATCTCAAGCAGACACTTGGATCTGTGGGTCAGCAGTCTGTCTCAGGAGAGTGTTTGATGATTGCGTTTTATTGTTCCAGAAGGTCAAGATCTTCAAAGCTCTCCTTCTGTTCTCCACAGGGCACCCGGGCAGCAGCTGTCGGAATACACTCGGCTTTGTGTTTTTATACGAGAGAAGAGGTAGGTCAAGCCCACTCTCACAGAAATGTTTTTACTGGGGGGCAGGCACTCAGTGGACACCATAATATTGTTGTTCTGCCCTTTTGTGCAGGGGAGCGGGGAGCGTGTGAATCCTGTCGGATGGTACGTCACCTCTCGTGGGTCTGATGCTGATCAAATAGCTTTTTTGGCATGATTCAGCAGTATCCCTATGTATGTGAATGAATGTGTATGTGTGTGAATTGGTACAGACAAAACAGACCACCACTTGGGCTTTAGATCAAATATCTTCTCTCTTGTGATCCCATAATGCACTGCGCAAGAGTTTATACACTCAGGCGACACCAAAGTCATTTTTTCAACTGATGTTATTTTGACAGTTTTACATGGCAGATGATCTGATCTGACATGCTGTGATAGAAACATACCAAAATACATATGCATTTTTCTTACCATACCATTGGCTCCCATAAAGCATTCCTGGTTTTTGCTGTATAGATCAGTTCCGAGATTATATTTTGTTGAAGGCAATATTTTTAAATTTGCTAGCAATGGAACCAATTCCTCAACACAATGATAATTGTTGATGTTTCAGGGTCTCTTTAAAGAAGTCTCAATCTTTCGACTCAACATTTCCCTACATGAATCTACATTAACTTGACAAAAACAAGGCTTAAGCATCTGTAAATGCAGATTAAGCATGGTAAAACTCCAGCAGGCCCACACTGCACTATTTTGTTCACTTACAGACCTTTAAAAAGACATTAAACCACATTTTTTCTATCCTCTTGGCATCTTCCTGCACAGAATGCAGTTAATAAAAGGATTTTTTAAGTTAAGGAAAATGGCCAAATAAAAAAACGTTGGAGCTGGAGCTTTCTTTTATCTCCAATCCATGGGCAAAGAAGAGCTAGACTGATGACAGGCAAAGTGTCAGTGGTTTAGATCTGTCATGAGGGTCAACAGCCCCCCATCAGCAAGAAAACTCGAAGCCAACAAGGACACAGTGATAAGACCTGGATGGTGTGGTGTGGTGTAGAATAGTTCACACACTGTTTCCCTGACCTCCTGCACCCTCCAGCTGACCACCCTGAAACGCTGACTTTTCTTACGCCCGCTGTGATGCTACTCCACCCGCGCCCTTCCCTCTTGACAGGATGTCCATGAAAGACTCCCCCCCTCCACCTGTTTTCACACCCAGCAAGCTGAAGAGGCTCCTTTTCATGCCGTTGCTATGCATTTGAAGTGTCCAGTTGCTGAACACATACACTCAAGACGGTCTGTGGTTTGTGCCTTTGATAGCTGGAATGCTGTTTTGGATTTTCTTAGACAGCTATGGGTCAAAATGCACCAAACTCTGCCGCAATTTATTTTCCAGCTTTAAAGACACATAAAATAAACGTGGCTTTGTGTAGATGTGCATCTCATCTTTTTAAATCCCAATGAAACACTTATTCGTTGTAGGGCTGAAAAATGTATCCTTTTAAAAAAATTGCCTTTGCAATCTCAACCTGTGCAAGACACAAACCACGAAAACACTCCGAAACTGCACTCAGGGATTATTTAAGTGAGCTGAAAGAAAATATCAGAAGAAAATTACACCCTTAAAATGTTACTGTAAATGTAACAGTCTTTCTTTTTTTACTGGGGCCTTTTGTGGTCAGTTCAATGTTTAATTTGTTCATTTAACAAACCTGAGCAAATTGGCTGAATTTCTTTCAAACATATGGGACGAAAGATATGAGTAACTGAACAAAACACGACCCCCAAAAGCAAGAAATTAGTACAAAAGTTACAAGAAAATTACCTGAAAAAAAGGAAAATTAAAAACCAAAAACAAACACAATAAAATGACTTTAAGAAAGAGGTCAAATTGAAAGATATATATTTTTTGTTTTGAATATTAATTTCTTTGATTTATAGGGTTGGGTACCATTTACACCGGAAAGATACTGGTGCCAGTACCTAGAATTTGGTACCAGTGCCTAATGGTACCTTTTTCAGAATTTAACTTTTTATTTAATAACAGAATTGTAGTTTTTGAACAAGCTGCAGTCAACAAGTAACAACTCTGTCTGTCTGCTTGTGTGTGTGTGTGTGTGTGTGTGTGTGTGTGTGTGTGTGTGCGTGTGTGTGTGCATGTTCAGTTTGGTTAGCTAAGTAAGCTGCTGGTGCCGTTTCGGTTTAGCATGAGCCCATCCTCTTCTTTCACTTTAATATGTGTTTATTTATTGCAAGTAATATTATTATCCCAATATTTATCATTATCGCGAAACCTTTTTTTCCTCATATTGTGTTCGCCTAATTTGTCGCCACTTAACCTGCTGTAATTCGCCCAGTTTTGCTTAATTGCATCTCCTCCCATGGAGGTGATGAAATCAGCAGCCATTTCCTCTACTCCACAATAGTTTGTCCTAACTGGTGTGGATAATTCCTATTCGACAATAACAGAGCTGTTTTATGTTTCCCCCGAGAGCCACTTACATTGAAGACAGTCGGTCGACTCACTTTGCCAGATATCTGCAATCTGCAGTTCCCAACATTCCCCAGGCTTTTCTTTTTTTTTTACTATGCCAAGAAATAACAAAACACAGATTACAGGCAAATATGACAGGAAGTTTAAACCAGTTTATCTTCTTTGCAGCATCATCACAATAGTGAAATACACATCGCAGCAAGGCAGCTTGCTAGAATTTTGTCATTTTATCAGATCTCAAGTGAAGCAGCGAACTTGCTGGAGTGCAGGACACAGTAGCAGGAAGGGATTAGTGCTCAAACAAAATGCCGTCACTTTGATCATTTCCTGCTGGTCTTTGATCTCTGCACTCTTGAAAGGGCCGATAATGATGTTTCATTGATTATGTAGAACGAACAAGCATGGTTTGCTCTCATATTATTCACTCCTCCCCTTTTTTGTGTGCTCTTTCCAAAAGAAGATCGCTCGCATGCCATATTGGCCCTTTCCTTTCTTCTTCTAAAACAAATAAAGACGTCAAGCATCAAAGCTGTTCTTGGTTAATAAAAGAAGACCTCAGATATTTTCCATTATGTTTGACATGGTTTTGGGTTTCGCCAACCAGAGGAATAACAACAGGACGGAATAAAATGACGCTTTTTTTTGTTGTTGCTCCATTTCTGTGTTACAGAGGTTAAGCAGACCAAACTTGAGCCTGTTCTTTGATCTTGTTGGCTCTAATTATTCAAAGGTAGTCTTTCTCTCTTCGACTTCTCTTCTGAGACACTCGTCCCCCCCCGCCCATCTCTACAACACTCCACCGCTCTCTCTTCTTACTGTCCCTTTCCAGCCTCCTGATTATGATATCCAGAGTTCCCGGCTAAAACAACAGTCTGTCAGAGGATCGCTTTCCTTTGAAGTCGATGTCAGTCAGTTGTGTTTCTGTCCTGGGCCAGAGCACTGACCCCTGACCTGCAGTGATTACTTCCGTGGCGCAGCCAAGCAGAGATAACTGTAAATGCAGGCCTTTGATATCTGTTTGAGAGCGGGAAGCTGAGCCTGAAGGGAAATACAATGATGGTCAGGTATCTTAGCATGTGTGCACACGTTCACACACACAGACAAGGCACCATATGGCAGAGGTCAGGGAAACATCGCTCAGAACCCAAATCTGAGAAGATTTGTGGGGGGGCTGCTAATATATATCATCTTAAATCTTCCCTCTGGTGTCAAGTTTTTGTGACGCTTCAAGAAAACAATTACAAGAAATTAAACTGATATCAACCATTTAAACCAGAGCAAATGCTTGTTTCGAGTTTTCGAACAGTGACTTCCTGGGCTCTCTGCTGGTTGCTTGGCAACTGCACTTGCCAAAAAATATAGTGCTGCAGGGATAATGTTTATATGTAGGCCAACACGGATGTTAACATCACTCTGATTCAATAGTTAAAAAGCCTATGAGATTCTTCCATTGAATTTTGGATTACTGCTGAAAAGAAGTTCTGTAGGAAACAAGTGTTTATGATAATTACACATTTTATTTATCAAAATAATCTTCACAAATTAACACTACTTTGAATTCTTTCACTGCGATCTGCAAAAGAATCAGAATGATGACATTCTCTCATTTTGCCATTTGTTCAACCTTTTTAAGACACATGAAGGCTTCAAAATTCCTGAGTGGGGTATTTGCTTCTGTATTTTATGTCATAGAATAAAATATGGAAGTCTCTTGAGCTTGTGTTAACCACAGACCTTATGTAGGGCATTTAACCAATAACCTAATGACTTCAAGACCAGGGAACCAATAGTGCTAAAATGCTTACTTTCCAGGTTTTAGGACTCATTCCTGCACCACTCTGGCATAAATTAAAGTGTGATACATGATAAAGCGGTAAACCGTGGCTGAAAAATGAAGCCAGTGCTAAAGTGCCAAAAACTGCAGTTCATCAAAAGACTTCTTGAGGTTACGAGTAAGTCCACATAGAAAAAAAATGCTCAACTTTACAGCAAAAGTAAACTTTACAGCTTAGAGTTAATTTTTACATTCACAACAACTTTACAGTGATGAATATTTATATACTTCACCTATTTACTTTTTATTTATGCCCAAAGTTAACCCTATTTAAGTGGGGCCACTTGACTGACTGGCTGTCTGCAAGCATCAAAGCCTGTAAGTCAGATGCTCTGGCTTGTCCACAGCTCTAACCTCTCATCCAAAATTGCTCACTCTTGGCTCCAAAAATCCAAGATGGCTATGGCTGAAATGCCGATCTAAAGGCCTAAAAATGGCAGTCCACAAACCAATAAGTGACATCATGGGAGCTACGTCCATTGTTTAGACAGTCTATGCACATAATGGAAAACTGAACTATCTTACACCTAATAAATGAGTTAATACATGCTTATTAGTTAGCTTTAGTCAGTGATAGGTGAATTTTGTTTGTTTTGTCACACTGTTTGTAACAAATACAGGCTAGCTGTTTACCCCTATTTCCAGTCTATGTGCTTAGCTCAGCTAACTGGCTGCTGCAGGTTCATATTTACCATACAGATGGGAGATATCTCTGTTGCTTTTTTTAAATAACAAATTCTTCTTTAAATCTCACTTCAATAACAGTATGTGTTTGCATCTGGATAAATTAGTGTTATCTGCTTTCACTTACTCAGAGGATTTACCCGAGTGAAAAAAAACCCTGTAAAACAGTCCAAGTTCAGAACTGTCTGAGATGATGAAGAGACAGGGAAATGAAGACAGAAAGGCTGTTGAGATTACTACTTTCTTAGCAGGAGCCACTTGTTGGAGTCTATTAAATGACGTGTGGGATTAATCATAGAAGAGTAGAAGTAGAGAATTTAAAACTCATCATTCAACACACGCATTAGTGACAGGAGAGCACAAAGAGTCTGTTTTGTTATTCACTAGATTTTTTTTTTTTTTTGTTCCTGCAGATGCCATTTTTCCTGCGGATGTTCTTTTATCTTTGAAATAAGTATTTAGTCAACGTGACAGTCCATTTTCATCTGTGTCCAGATGGCAGACTTAAAAAATCATCCAACAAAAAATGCACGGATAATATCCATCCTCACATGCATAAAAATGTAAACAAATGTAAATATTCAGGATGCATTTGGCCCATGAGCCAAAGCCGCTGTCATAGCTGATTAAGTCTTTGAGAATGGTGTTACAAAGCTATTATAATCATGTTTTGTTTAAATCAGCCTGAGCAAGTGGATTTAAGTCTTCAGAGAACAAGGGCCCAACACTCTGACATCGGCATATATAGTCATTACTGGAATGACTGTTGACATGTTCCGCTAAACAAGACCAGAGTCGACCGCACTCTCATGTGAGGGACAAATGAAGATGAGCAGATGAGAGTTCCTGATGGGGACTCACTCTCTCTCTCTCTTCATCCTCTGCTATAATTACATCCTTTCTTTTTTCACTCTGTACTTCCAGTCGGCTGTGGTATTTTCTTGTTGTTGTTTTTTTTCTAAAGCAAAGGAAAAGCCAAAAGACCAGCATGCTGCTGGACTGAATGTCATGTTTGAGCTCAGAATAGTAAACACAAAGCCTTGTAATTTGCAGAATGCTTTTGTCATCTTTACCTCTAATTTCTCTTTCAGCACAGAGTGAGTGCCACATATGAAGAGAGCGGGAATCAAAGGAAGCTGTGGAATGCGTCGGGGTTAAAATGAACAGTGAGTGAATGACGACTGCTAAGACTGCTGCTCTTACTATATGTGTCATTTCTCCTCATTTCACACCCAAATGATTTCAGTTCATACCATTTTATATTGGATTTGTGCCGCAGCATAGATTTATTGTTATTTTTTTTTAAATAGAAAAGATACAGGAGATGTTAAACACAGAATTGTTAAGTTTGCATTGCGAGCAAAGTTTTTTTCATTCCAACTTGTTTTACAGTAGGTGGTTTCCTTCCCTCTGCTTTAAAGATATACTATTTAGTATATCAGAATAACAGTTATCTGTTGAATCAGAAGTACTTTATTGATTCCCAGAGGGAAAATGTAAAAGGTAAAAAATAAGTAATTCCACTGTGAAAAAGCAAAGCAAATTGCATATTTAACCATTTGAGACCTGAGCAATTTGGCTTGTTTTATTTCAAAAACATGTGAAGAAAGCAATGAACAATGAAAGAAGAACAAAGAAAGAAAAATCAACAACAAGGCAAACAAGACCTCGAAAAGTTCTTAAAAATATAATAATTCTGTAAAATCATTTTAAATATGTAATTATGATAATTATACATATATTTTCCCATGCTTTTAATTTTTTTTTCTAGACACATTTATCTACTTTATTTCTTTTCTTAAATCTTTTTTTTTCTTTTTTTAAATCTATGTGTTTCTTGCAGTATGTGGAACATTTCGTACCAAGTTGCTCATTGCCTTTTTGTCCCATGTTTTTGAAATTGCACCAATTTACTCAGGTTTCCAAGGTTTAAATACTTGTGAAAGGAATCTGAAAACAGCATTAGAAAATGTGTGTTGCTCCAGGTTTCAAAGGGTTAAAGATAACACAGCTAAATAAGTTACTAGTAAAAAAAAGTGCTATAATAGAAGAAAGCTAAAAGTTGGCAAAAAAAAAAAACAATCAGTAGCAACTGCAACAGGCCGCATGCACGGTCGGGGCATGCGCATTAATTTGGTACAAATCATTTGGTGAATACTGTTTGTCTGCATGTAGTCCATGGCACATACCTGCAACATGAAAGTAAATAAACATTTAAAGCTAAAATCTTTTTGATTATCAGTCTATACTTGGTGTCATGTATATACAAATCTAGTGAGACAAGATGTGGTCCAAAATCCTGCAGAACATCAGCTGTCCGTATCATGACACAGATACTATCTTAACAAGCACCTCTGCAACTGTCCCTCATAATTTCCTGATCCTGAATTTCAAATGGAATAGAAAATGTGGGATGTGTCAAGCAGCTTAATATGTTGTTTCAAACAGCTGCCTCAGGAGGGAGCTGCAACTGCTCAGGATTCTGCTCTAATTTCAGTCACAGCCATCGACTGCAGGATCTGTCACCTGTCACCTCCTCGACCTGTTCCCGTTTGTCCATATCCCACGTGACCAGCCCTGACATAAAATATAAGCACCAGCTTTGCTAAGTTAGAGACAAAGAGTCAGAGTCAGTATCCTGCATGTGATCTGTGTCCCTCCATGACAGGATAGTCAGACTTTGACAACTTGCAGGTGACAAATTGTGTCTGTCTTCACTCTGTGGACATTATGTGTAATTCTTAACCTGTGCTGTTATTGGATAAGCAAAGAGTTCATATAATGCACTTGTTTAGTTGACGGGACAGGACACCTCTTTCATGTCCCCTCTGTAATCACTTCAGTTAGTCATGTGAGGGTGGAGAGTTTCAGCTGCTGTCTCTGAGATGTTATTTGTTCTCATGCCAAGGTAGAGTCCACTGATTGCAACCATTTCTGTCATTTCAATCGAGGGATAACAGGATAAAATACACCAAAAAGTCAGCCTATCAATTATGGACATGAAGTTGTTGCAGTGATTTTTGAATAGCGTAGTTTTAGAATTAAGGCTTTGTCTTTCTCCTTTCCTTACATTAAACAGCAGCGTGTTGTACTCTCCCTTTGAAATGTAAATAATTCAACCGCTCCCATGGCAACACCTCCCATGTAAACAGCCTCAGCGCCATGCACCAGCCCTCCACTGATATGAACTTTGTTTAGGGCCAGAGTGAGAGAGGGAACCACTTGAGGAAACATAACTTTTAAAAATCCCTTTCATGTCGTGGAATAGCGATGAACTTCTGTACGTAGTTTATTGCCAGTGTGATTTTTAAAAGCATCCTCCCGGCTCTTTGAAGTGAGAATGGGTCTGTTTTGCCTCTGAAGGGGTGTCACTGTGTCACTGCTCATCTGTTTCTTGTCTCTGATTGGATCAAATGAAATCTTTCTTCACTGTCCAGTGTTTGACAAGTCAGACTGAACTAAACTTGGTTCTAACACAGAATTACACTCACTGCAAACACCATTCAATCGTGCAAGTGTCTCAACAAATCTGGTGTTCTCTATCGCCGGATATAAAGATGATTTGTTCGACACTTTGCTCTGGCTATACAATATATATTAACCTAAGAAGACTCAGTTTAGAAGAGACGTTTTGCAAAATACACTTATTTGTTTTCATGCAGTTAGATGAATATTTCAGTACCACTTTCACTTTTCTTTGCTTGGCTTAGCATAAAGATTGGAAACGGACACAGCTAGCCTCGCTCTGTTCAGTGGAAACAAATCCACCTAACATCATGTCTAAACTTCACTAACCATGTTTAATGAACAGAAAAAAAAGTGTAAAAAAAACCAAACATTTTGTGTCGGACCATTTCTTGGACCACTTACTGAAGTTTTGCTGGTTTCATGACAACTGCTCAGAGCATTTAAATAGTCAGACATATAACCCCGCCATAAAAATTATGATACCAGTGCCCTTAAAGTGATACTGATCATGTGAATGGAGTAGTGTATAGTAGCCATAAAGGGTCATGTGGGTTGTAGCTGCTGCTGCTGTGGGAGTGTGAGCTCTGTGCTGGGGAAAGTTGTGAGAGTCCGCCCAGCTGCACACACACAGTGACAGGGCTAACTGCTAGCGTCACATGGCTTTTGTTACATACTGGTTATTTAGAGGGTTTTAAAAAACAGTGCTTCCCACAGAATTAAAGTGTATGTGAGGCAGTAGCTTTTTTTCTCTTAACATTTTTGAGTTCTGCTGCTCCATCTATGCCCAGAGTACACTATGCAGTATGACAGTATGGTGCTATAAATAAACAGTTTATAGTACCGCTCCTAATGAAAGGTCCAGCTTCAAAATTATAACGTTTATTTGTGGCAGTAGGTGTTTTAATCATGGTGGGCCACCACGGTCACCAAATAAATGAATGTGTGAGAAACGCAGAATGACAGAGTCAAGCCGTTTCGGCATCAGTATGAGTTTGTTGGGACCATTAAATGGCTTGGCAATGGATGTTAGGTGCTGTTGCTGTGTTTCAGTTTAATGACTGACCTTGTTCATGTAAAAT